>NW_027142367.1:14250265-14479987 GCF_026170545.1 Melanerpes formicivorus | reverse complement strand
CAAGCACCCAAACATCTTTCTCTTTTTGACTAGTACATCTTCTAGTAATACTTACATTTTTCATTCTCTTTTGATCTGGTGATTTTATCCTAAAAATCCTCATGACAAGAGATAGATCTTAAAGGTCTTTTCCAGCCAAAACCAATTCTCTGATTCTATGATTGTCATTAGAGAAAAGTTTATTATTCCTTACAGTCTTATTTCATCTATTTCTACAATATGCAATATATACATGTTAAAAAATACAAGAAACTGAAATCACAAACTCAAAAATAGTTGTAAAAAGACTTTTTTCTTCGTATGCAACTTTAAGCCACCTTAAAATACTATGTTGCAACATATTTGTCATGACTGTAGTTGAAATTCAGAGGAAATAAACCAGATATTCAAGGATTCACAGGCAAAAGTGCTCTTCATGTTGGCAGACTCTCACCTTGCAGTCACAAGTTATCAGGTGTTACTCGCAGTAAAAGGGAATTGCCGTGGATTGTTGTTTTATGCATAAGTATTTGCCATTTAGTACCAGCAGTGTCATGAAATAGACTGTGACCCCAGATCTTCATGGCAGTCAGTTTCATTTGATTTGTAGTATTATGGGAAAATTTTGCTTTTATTTTGTGTAGAGGGAATAATAAAAAAAACCAGGTTTGACACCTTATCAAGGTAATTCATAACACATTTTCACTCCAGAAATGTCCTTAAGTGTTAAAGCACAGAGGATGACCCTCAACCAATAATACTTAAAGGAGTGACTTCAACATCAGAGTAAAACCTGAAGTTCTGAACTTAGAAAACTGTTTGTTTTCTACTTTAGATATGATCATCTGTGAGTATCAGAATGCAGCATGAAAGCTCTTAAAATGTAAAGTGAAAGAAGCAATTTTCAGTTTGAAAACACTACAATTTTTATGAGCTATATGGACAATGGATCCTATAAGCAGAATATTGCTCATTTTTAATTTTAAAATTTCTATTCACAGGATCACAGGGGGTTAGGGGTTGGAAGGGGACCTCTGGATATCTTTGAGTCCAACCCCCCCACACCAGAGTAGGACCGTAGAATCTCATGCATGTCACACAGCTATTCATCTAGAGGGGTCTGGAAAGTCTCCCAGAGAAAGAGACTCCACAACCTCTCTGGGGAGTCTGTTCCAGAGCTCTGTGACCTTACAGTAAAGAAGTTCGTGCTTACATTGAAGTGGAACTTCCTGTGCCCGTAGTTTACATCCATTGCCCCTTGTCCTATCACAGGGCACAAGTGAGAAGAGCCTGTTCCTTCCTTTCCAAAACTCAGCCCTCACATATTTATAGACATTTATAAGATGCCCTCTCAGTCTTCTCTTCTCCAGACTAAACAGCCCTAGATGTCTCAGCCTCTCCTCACAGAGCAATGCTCCAATCCCTTAATCATCCTTGTAGACATCTGTTGGACTGTCAAGTAGATTTCTATCCCTCTTGAACTGGGGTGCCCAGAGCTGGACACAACATTCCATGTGTGCCTTACTCAGGGCAGAGTAGAGGGAGAGGAGAACCTCTATTGATCTGCCAGCCACACTCTTCTTAATGCACTGGACATTGAAAATCAAGATTAAAAGCATATTTCTAATCTTAAAAAGTTTTTCAATTTAACTTTAAGCTTAACTTTAAGATATAACTTTGGGAGTATGAAAACACATCAGTATGGTTAAATAAGAATATCCAATAGTGAAGGTTAATGAGAAAATGAGTAAGAGTTGAGATGGTACAAGTGAGAGCAGCCTACAATTAGTTTAAATGTGTAGAAATATAAAATGTGGTGCCTATCTGCAAGCTTCTTCCCAAGGCTAAATTCAGAAGCCATGTTTTCAAAACACTCTTTCTGATGGTTCCCTACAGAAAAAGGTCAAACTAATATTTAGTGGGAAGGATTGGCACTATTTTTAGAATGAGAAAGATTAAAATTCACAATGTCACATCTGAGGACTCTATCATCATGTGAGACAGCAAGAGGAACAAGGATGCAGACTGAACATTTTAGAATGGGATTTAGCAGATGTATGAAGATTAATAGCTGTAAGAGATGAATGTACTCCAAAAACTTGTCTTAACAGGAAGACTTTGCATTAAGGTAACTACTGAATTGCCCTATCATAATTATCTTTAGATCCATTACAGAATATCTGAAGATAATAAATCTGAAGGCTTACTACACATAAATCATCCAGTGACCAAGCTTTTCACTCATGTCCCTGTGATCAAGTCATTCTTCATTTGTTCAAATATGGGATATTAATCTGGATTTCTCCCAAAGTCTGTTGTACATCAATGGCACAGGATATATTAAGGAAATAAGGGTGGTGGTAGCCCCACCCCTGGATGTTTTTACCGCCAGGCTGGATGTGACTCTGGGCAACCTCATCTGGTGGAAAGTGTCCTGGCCCATGGCAGCGGGGGTTATAATTAGATGATCCTTGAGGTCCCTTCCAACGCTGACAGTTCTGTGTGATTCTGTAAACAAATGTAATGTAGTATGCTAAAATCAATAAATTAAATTTCATAGAGTGAAGAAGCAGTAAGTAATTGAATGGATATATCTTTAAACTGAAAATAAAACTCAGTTAAACTTTAAAGAGGAATGACAAATACCTTTAAATAATCAGAACAAGAAACTTATAAATTAATACCAACTGGAAGCTAGGAGAAGACAGGGCTGCTTCTAGGGAAAGCTTGCACATTCCTCAGTGTTAGTGCCTTGGGAAATTCCCTCAAAAAAGAAATAAAAATAATAACAAGCATGCTGACAACTTCAAGTAGAAATTGCAATTTATGATTCCCTCTTAGCACATGGAGAGCAAAATAAATATACAGCCAGGAACGGAATGTTGTCATAACACAATGAACTTCGTCAAAGACACTATACATAGGTTAATGATTTGCTCCTTTGGAATTGCTGACTGTTCAAAATGCTAGAATAAACTCAACTTTTAAAGGATGAAGTGTGTTTTTTCTAATTTTGAGTACTATGAGTGTTCATCTACCTCTGAGCTCTGCATGTTCCACACAGATCTACAGTTTTCTGTGTGCAGTCTATACAACGTCTCAAAAGTTTAGTTGATAATAAATAGGGAAAGAAATACTGATAGGAGGTTGTACAGAGGTGGAGTCTGACCTCTTCTCCTAGTTAACAAGTGATAGGATGAGAGGAAATGGCCTTAAAATGCACCAGTAGAGGTTTAGATTGGATATCAGGAAAAACAAAATTCTTCACTTGAAAGAGTCATCAGGCACTGGAACAGGCTGCCACGAGGACAGACTGAAGGAGTTGGGGTTGTTCAGTCTGCAGAAGAGAAGGCTCCAAGGTGACCTAATTGTGGCCTTCCAGTATCTGAAGGGAGCCTACAGGAAGGCTGGGGAAGGACTTCTCAGGATCTCAGGTAGTGATAGGACTAGGGGGGAATGGAATGAAGCTGGAGGTGGGGAGATTCAGGCTAGATGTGAGGAGGAGGTTCTTCACCATGAGAGTGGTGAAACCCTGGAATGTGTTGTCCAGGGAGGTGGTCGAGACCCCATCCCTGGAGGTGTTTAAGAGCAGGCTGGCTGAGGCTCTGTCCAGGCTGATCTAGTGTGGGGTGTCCCTGCCCATGGCAGGGGGGTTGGAACTAGATGATCCTTGTGGTCCCTTCCAACCCTGAATGATACTATGATACTAAGAAGTGGAGGGGTCACCATCCCTGAAGGTGTTTGAAAGACATTTGGGTAAGGTGCTTAAGGGTGCGGTCTAGCAGGTTTGTACAAGAAGATGTGAAGTTATGGTTCATCTTAAGGTCATTTCCAAACAGATGATTCTATGATTCTATATTCCTATGATAACAGAAGAGTTCCTATTAATTTTCATCTAGATGTTACTGACAACATGATGGCACTTACTAATCTGATGGGACCTCCTATCGTTTCTCTTTCCCTGCTCAACATTTTTTTTTTAAGCTTTAATTCATATCCCACCCAAATTAATACCAAACCTTTCACAGCATTTTCTCTACTTCTAGTGTTCCAAGGCAAAATGAGCAAAAAGAGCTTTTGCAAAGAAAATCCTGCTTTGGTATTCTGTATCCTCTTTCTTGGTTTTAAATTAATGTATCAAGCTATTTCCTGCTAAGGATAAATTATCATCTTAAGCTACTTGATTTAAATATTTAAAATCCTTACCAATTTTGAATGTAATAGACTTTTATTCTTTTGCTCTCTCTTTACTGATGCCATATATAGCTCTACCAAGATGTCCTTCTTCACATATTCTATTGGTTATTTGTAGCATTTCTCAATACTTAGTAGCATATAAAATTAAAGTACAGGATTTTATCTATTATTTTCATAATTCTGCACAAAATGCCTGTCTTGGGTGCAAGTGTCCAGATGTTGACAATGAGGGACTGTGGGTCATATCTGTCAGGAGAGCTCCAGGATGGACACCTTGAGTGAGGTGATTCTGCCACTTTACTATGCTCTGGTGAGATCTCAATAAAGGAAGGACATGGACCTGATGGAGTGCATCCAGAGCAGAGCCATGCAAATGATCAGGAGGTTGGAGCACCTCTGCTACAAAGACAAGCTGGGTGACCTGGGGTTCCTCAGCCTGGAGAAGAAAAGGCTCTGGGAAGACCTAATAGCAAAATTTGCAGTACCTGAAGGGGTCCTACAAGAAGGCTGGAGAGAAACTTTTTACAAACAGTTGAAGAGGACTAAGAGAGTGGCTGGATGAGTATCTGTCAATGAGCCAAGATCCACCCATCACAATATTGTACAAGAACGGACAGTGAAGCTTCAGATCAATCAAATGTGTCTTCCCTATAAAATAAGGCATCTAAGCAACTATGAGGCTATAAAGCAACTATAGGCTAACCCACATGAATTCTTCTTAGAGGAGACTCAGGGGTGACCTTATCACTCTCTACAACTACCTGAAGGGAGGTTGTAGACAGGCGGATGATGGTCTCTTCTCCCAGGCACCCAGTACCAGAACAAGAGGACACAGTCTCAAGCTGCACCAGGGGAGGTTTAGGTTGAATGTTAGGAAGAAGTTCTATACAGAGAGAGTAATTGCCCATTGGAATGGGCTGCCTGGGGAGGAGGTGGTGTCGCCGTCATTGGAGGTTTTCAGGAGGAGACTTGGTGGGGTGCTTGGTGCCATGGGTTATTTGTTTAGGTGGGTTGGATTGGTTGATGGGTTGGACATGATGATCTTGAAGGTCTCTTCCAACCTGGTTTATTCTATATTCTATTCTATTCTATTCTATATTGCAAATTCACATTCAGAATGTTTTCAGCATAACAGCTGAATTCCTCCTTCTGCAGTTGTGAGACTCCCAGTATAGGTAAAAATATTAAAGGAGAAAAAAAAAAACCCAACCAAACAGCACATAAATACAATGTTTTTCACCTATAAACAATCTTGTTCTTTTTTTTCTTTTTTTAGTGGGGGAGCTCTTTGATTATTTTTTTTTTAATGTATCTACTAAGACTCATTCACATCTTTTAGCAAATTATCATCAAAGAAAATTTGGTTGGTGACACAAATATGGATACACAAGGTTAGAGAATTATAAAATTGTTAGATTTTCCAGTCATATAAGTTATAAGATTTTCTTCCTTCAGGTATTTTGTTGCTAGTCATGTGTGATGGGTTGAAAATCCCGCCCCCCCCCCCCCCCCCCCCAACATTAAATTTGCCAGACCATGGAATCATAGAATAAATAAGGTTGGAAAAGACCTCAAAGATCATCAAGTCCAACCTGTCACCCAAGACCTCATGCCTATTAAACCATGGCACCAAGTGGCATGTCCAATCCCCTCTTGAACACCTCCAGGGACGGTGACTCTACCACTTTCCTGGGCAGCACATTCCAATGGCCAACAGCTCTCTGTGAAGAACTTGCTCCTTGGAAGCAAAATGAAAGGCAAAACTGCAATCTACAATGAAATGCAATTAATATGTACAAAATATACAGAATTTACAATATTTACAGATATTTACAATTAACAAACAGCACAAGGACCCCCCTGGTCAAAGACCAGGGGAAGCTAATAGCTTCTCCCTCCCTTACCTCCTTACCCCCCTGCACATAAAAGGGACAAGAGAAAGTGTGGAGAAGTTAGAACTTAGCCAAAACAATGCAGCCATGGTCAAGCAGAAGTGAGTTAGTACTTCTCCCAGAGCAAAGAAATGAGAGAAGAGAGAAATTGTTTTGCAACCTAAATCTTATGGTAGATAACTCTCCCAATGGGATTGTTTAGAACTATCCTTATTTTCCTTTTTACATCCAATAGTGATTTATTTACATTTTACTCCTTTCTGTTCAAGATCTGTGAATATTTTTAAAGGCATAGCCTGAAACTACCACAACATGAAAATAATAATGAATTGCCAGTCACTTTTCTTATTAGCTACTTGACTTAAGAAATAATTAGAGAACATTATTTTCATTATAATGACAGTTTACCATTCATCTTCCTATATTGTGTGAAGGAAATGCACTTCCAAATGTTGCAAGAAGTCCTCCCAATGAGTTATGCAATCAAGGAGTATCTAAGAATGTACTATTTCTACTTTTCACTACTGATATTTAGTGATAAAAGAAAAAATGGAAAAGTAAAATGAGTCACTGATCTCTAATATCCCTTATTTGAGACAGATGATTTGTGACAGGTTTTTCTTTGTCTCCTATACCTGTGTTCTCTGTTGTCACCTACTGTATTGAACTTCAAATATTTCTGTAAATCCCCTCTCTAGTCTGCCAGTTTATACCTTCAGGCTACAAAGTGATTGGCTATGTGCCTGGACATTGATGCCAAACTTCCAAGTATCTTCTAGGACAGTTAACTTCAACATGCTTGTTTCCACTGCTGGAGGAACGCTTAAACATTGCCAAAAGGCAGTGGTTTTTCACTTTTTCAGAGGAACACCACAGCTCTTACATTTGTGCAAACCTATGCTACAAACAAGAATGGAAAAAAACACATTAGGTATCTGGAAGCCAACCATTGTTGATTTTGATGAACACCTGTGCAGGAAACAAAAATCTCCCCTCCTTCAACCACCTGAAAAAGAATGTGATTGAGACAAACCACTCTGCACTCACTAATTAATTTGCACTGATGAAAATATTACTTGTTAATGTGCAAAAAGATTCTTAAAAACAGAGATTTCCCCCTACATGATTGTCATCATTTAAAGTCAAAGGCATGAGCAGCCTTTTTATTGGAAATGTTGTGTTTTAATGTTGTCAGCAGGCCAAATACCACTTAACCCACTCTAAAAACAGCACAAGATTTCAGCATGAGTTTAATTCTCTTTTTCTTACCAAAAGTTTAGCTTCTGCTGCAAAAGTCCTTTTATTTTTATTTTTTTTTAATGGCCACTCTCTTGTTTCTTTCGAATGGAGAAGATGTACCTTTGAGAAGAGGGCTGTTCTATCTTTCAAAATATTATGTTAATAATACACAATTGCAGAAAGTTTCCAATAAGAACTCAATGCCAAAATGTTTAGAATAAACCTTTATTTAGAATAAACTAAACCAAACCAAACCAGGTTGGAAGAGACCTTCAAGATCATCACATCCAACCCATCAACCAATCCAACCCACCCAAACAGCTAACCCATGGCACCAAGTACCCCATCAAGTCTCCTCCTGAACACCTCCAATGATGACAACTCTACTACCTCCCTGGGCAGGCCCATTCCAATGGGCAATCACTTTACTATTAAGGGTATGCTGTAGTTTAAGGACAACTTTTAAATTAGTTCCATGATACCTAGATGCAATTTCCATTAAAGAGTGAAAATCTTTTAAGAAATTCCAGGGAATTATGTTTATTTGGAAATGGTGCTCACTATCAGTGTGCGGATCCTCATTGGCATGTGAACTGAGTTGATGAAGGGAAAGATGACAGTAGAAATCTGCTATTTTATGCTGACTAGGGCTCAGAAAGAAATGTAAAAAGCAGTGAGGAATGAATTTTGTTAGAGAGCCTTCTCTGGCAGAAAATTAATGTAGGATCTCACAACTTTGCAATCAGTTGCAGCTGTAGCTGGGAATATGTCAAATGAAAAAAAGTATACTTCTGCCCCTACTTTTTCTGTTTTATCTTCATATAATCCTACTTGCTTTCAATTTTCTGTCATTCTCTTGAATCACTTCTTCCCTCATCCTGTGTCTACACTAATGCATTTCTGAATTCCCTGTCAGCAAATAGTTTTTCTCCCTACTGATTCAGTCATTCTACTTCTCTCTCAGAAAATATGATACTCTTTAGACCACCTTATTCACCACAATATCATTTGTCCCCTAGATTCCCTATCTTTTATGTCCTTATTCTCTCCTCACTGTCTGGAAACTTTCAAGAAAGAAATTAAATCATGGAGAACCATATGTGTCATTTTTCAGGCCTGTGCTCATTATCCCATCACACAAATCAGTACCAGTTCAGGTCAGTTCTAGCTATGGCTGATTCAAATTAAAGAAGAGTAGATTTAGACTGGATGTTAGGAACAAGTTCTTTACCAAGAGGGTAGTGGAACACTGGGACAGACTGCCCATGGAGGTGCTTGGGGGCCCATGCATGGAGATATTCTAGGTGAGGCTTGACAGGGCTCTGGGCAAACTGATCTAGTGGAGGATGCCCCTGCTTACTGCAGAGGGGGTTGGAATAGATGACCTTTGGAGGTCCCTTTCAATCCAAACCTATGAATCTATGATTATATTTCATTGGGAGTTCAGAGCTGTTTGGAAAATAGAAACTGCATGTCCTCTCTTGACCACATACAACTCAGATTCAGTTTAGCAACAAATATGAATCAGGTCTATAAGAGGTCTCTCCTGAACATATGTCATTTTTGTCATTGGATTTGAAACATGGAAAGGTGATGTAGCATTTTTTCTTTATAAAGAGAACTGGAAGTAAGTTGAAAAAATATTTACTGAAAGCCTGATCCAAACACATATCCAAAAAGAGTCTGTCCATTTCGAAGACCTCATTCACATTATAGGCATACTACTGTCTCTGCTTAAGAGGCATTCAAACCTCTCTTTCTACACAAACAATAAACATCATCCTCTATTTTTCTCTCTCTTTTTTTCCCCTCTATTTTTGGAAATTGTGGATCCTTTTATGTCAAAAATTTTCATCAAGATGATGTAGTATACACAATTCACTCCAAATGCTGAAATTATCATCAGCTGAAAACAGCTTAAGAACAGGAATCATTAGGCAGCCTACACTCTCTATATTAGTATCTGCACCAACTATAATTACAATTTGTAGCTTATAAATTTTATATGGAACACCATCAGGAGCTGTATGACCTTCTAGGCACCTCTTTTCAAATCCAGTTATTTCCATACTCTGTCCTTCAAACACCCACAAATATGACTAAGTGATCTATTCTGAGCACTCCTATATTCATCAGGGCCAAGATGTGTATTAAGAAAAAACATTCATAATATCAAATGCTTATCTAAAAATTTTAGTGAATGGTTTGGGCAGAAAGGAGTCATTTGCCTGCAACTAATGTTTTTTGCATTTTTTTTTGGATTGTTAGCTAAATTTGTAGGCCCCAGAATTATCCTGACACACATCAGGGATAATGATCTAGGAGAATTAAAAAGTGTGATACTGATTAAGTAAATGAAAAAAAAAATCTCTCTACTCTGCATGAGACATTACCAAAAGATTTGATATTATACTCATAGCATTATTCAATGGGAATTTAGAAGGATGAAAATAGAGGGGAAAAAACAGAGCTCGTAATTTTACAAAAGTAGTGATAAGTTTCTACTGAAGTAATAATAATGGAAATAAATCTTCCATCTTGCAATCTCACTGAAGTGAGTAACCCTTTCATTGAAGGAAGATGCAAATGGAGAACTTTATTTATACCAAAGAAGCTGTGAGTTCCAAGTGTTACAGTGCAAAATTAGTTTCCACTTCAACAATAAATTAATTGAGCTATCCCTGCTATCTATAGTTCAGTTGCTACTTTGTTACCTGCAGGGAAGGGAAGGGAAGGGAAGGGAAGGGAAGGGAAGGGAAGGGAAGGGAAGGGAAGGGAAGGGAAGGGAAGGGAAGGGAAGGGAAGGGAAGGGAAGGGAAGGGAAGGGAAGGGAAGGGAAGGGAAGGGAAGGGAAGGGAAGGGATTTTCTTCTTAAAACAGAGATGGAGAATAAAATAACCCACAAACTATTACTTAGGAGAAATAATTCTTCAAATTTAAGAGGGAGAAAATCTAAATGATCAATGAATCAACTTTGGGATAACGTAATTATAGTCAATGTAAGCTGCTAAAAGCATAAAACATGACAAAACAATGTCACTAGCAGGTAGTTATGTCTTTATTAATTACATGAGCTTATCTTTGAAACCCATTAGAAATATTAATTTTACTTCAAGTGTACCATTTTCTGTTATCAACTCACCTCATGTCAGACTCAATTCTGTAGCAAGCACATTAATATTATTGCCACATGTAGATTTTTGTCTTCCAGCTTCAGATGAGCACTTCCTAACTAGCTCTGTGGGGAAAATGTTTGAAACTCATGGCTCTGTGAACCCTGTCACTGACATTGTTGTTGCATTGTAAAGTGCTGAAAGAAAATCATATTGCTCTTTCAGAAACAGTTATTTAAGTTGCATTTCTAGAGAGATGTATTATTTTGTCAGGATGACAGCTTAAAGGAAAGGTAGGGGTGCAGCATCTAGGCATTCCTACAACTCATTATCCTGGAAATACATGGATTACTGCAGCAAGAAAGAAACAACTGTATTCAAGAGTAGTCAACAAATCTCTGTGTGAAACAGTTGTTGTGAGAGGCTTGGAATGGGGAAAGTTGAAAGCGACTTTTGTGCTGCTCAAAGACTCACTCAGGCATGTTGGGGGTGAGGCTTCATCTCTCCAGTTTATTAAACTGGTTCATTTTTAATTAAGCAATAAGATATGGTAGGGCATAAGCTCTACTGCATTAATTCATAGATAGTGTGCTGCTGCTAGCTATGAAGCTGAAGGATAAGTCACCATCAGTGTAACTGGGTGTGAATTACCACCACTGAGTGTTCATTTTGGAGTGCCTTATGGCTACTATAAAAAAAATATTATTTGGAAAGTATTTATATTGTTAATTAAAGGTTTGCACAAATACAGTTTTGCTTTAAACCATGCTAAGTTTTTTTTCTGTTTTGCAAAGTCCTCACATTTATTTAGCAAGGGAGGAATTCGCCTCTCCCCACACAAAACCCATTTACAACAAAGTAAATGCCAAGAGGGGAAGGGAATAATAGCTGCTGTTTTCTGTTCTGCTGTTCTATCAGCTTCAGTTTCTTTATGTAGGGTTTGTATGAAGAATTATAACAATACGAACCAAAAATATTCATGGTTAAAAAGAGTTTAGGTAAATTGTGGGAGCTGAACATTTCTAGTTCTGAGCAGATTAGATTCTTCTTTTCCTGTTTTACTACTGTAAATACTGAGTAAATCTCTTGCAGCACATCAGGATAAGTCCTTCTATTTCACAGAGCTGCTCTGTATTCAAGTGAGAACATTCTGTCCTAATCACACTAACTAGACTGTCATAATTTCACAGAGCATTTACCTGCTCCTCGTCTCTTTGTCTGTTGAAGATTTTATGTGTCACATAGTGGAACCACAAAGAAGCTCCCACAAGGTGTGCCACCCTCAGTATTCCTTCTCTAAAGACCTTATATTTTATTTTACAACACAGACACACTTTACTTACACCAGAAATTTAATGATATAGATGATCAGATAAAAACCTACCAAAAAAAACAAACAAAAATGTTAAAAAACTCTTTCATCCATTCTTACAAGTTTCGTGCTAATTATAGTTTGTTTGTTTTTCTTTTCTTCGCTACTGTTCCTCCTTCCCTTGTGTCATTTTTAACATAGTAGTACCCAATTAAAGAATTTCTGGCTTATTCTTTGTTTTGAAGAGGGCATATTAGCACTGAGACGGAGCCTAATAATATAATCTGGCAACAAGTTCTCTGTGTATTATCATCAAAAGTCAATTTCTGTGATAATATGCGACCGAATGTATAGAATGTTCTGCTTCTGGAGCACGCCGCATGATGAGATTTCTTTATGCCGGTGAAAACCAATTAACAACACAATGGGACATGATACAATGCAGTCACCCCATCTTGTAACAAAGCAATTATTGCGTATTTTCCAAACATTATTTCAGGATTTTTCTTTTCCATATGGTATATGAAAGAAAATAATTGGCACTGCTGAGTTGCTTGTCTGCCAAAAGTGGTCTTTGCTATGCAGTGATTCGAGGAACAAATAAGTTTTCATGTATGATTAGCTGACTGAAAGAACGCATGAAATCAGTAAAATTTATTATTCATTAATAATTTGTGCCTGTGAATAAATTATTGTTATTAGTTTTGTGTAAAGTACTATTTTTTATCTACTTAAGAAAGATAGGTGGACATTTTTTTTCAGTGTAGAAAACAGTATAGAAGTGCAGCAATGTCTGCTGGTAGTACCAAGGATTCATATGGTTTGAAATCCACACATTGTGAGGGGTTAAGTAATCTGTTTTGTTTTCATGGAAGGCAGTATCAGCCACAAGCAGGAACTTCATTAAGGTAAGAGCACTGACCCACTCTCTCGTGATCACCTGTGCTGAAAGTGTCACTCATTGCTAGAGCTCTTGTTCATAGACTGTTGAATTTGTTGATCCAGTGTTAAATAAACACTGGATTTTAACTAAGCTCCAAATACACTGGACTTCTAAATGATTAAATGTCCTTTCAGGGAAGAATCACAGAATCACAGAAATATTCAGGTTGGAAAAGTCCCTCAGGATCACCAAGTCCAACCAATAACCATTCACCCCTAAACCGTATCCCCAAGCACCACATCCAAATGACCTTTAACCATATCCAAGGTTGGTGGCTCAACCACCTATGTGGGTGACCCATTCCAAGAAGGCAGCATTAATGATTTTACTTTGCCCACTAAGAAACTTTCAAAAGAATGAACAAAATCTCTGCATAAATCAAAATCAGTCTAAAGCTAAACTGATTTTGCATAGTTCTTAAAACTCTAGTCATCATTGTTTTCTCCCCATCTCATGTGAAGCTTCAAAAAAGCTAAAAGGTGATTGTTGTAATTTTTTTTTTTCTTTTTTTTTTCTGTTTAAACAGCTTTAATCCTCAATAGCAACAAGGAATGACACATTAATACTGGGTTTATTTTCTATTTCATTAAGAGGAATGGTTGCATTTTACTGCCAAGCAAACTAGTTTATCCGGTAATATTTTACTGATATGCATTCAGTACAGTGAAAGGCATCAACACATCTCATATGGCCAGCAACAGTGTGGGTAGAATAGAATAAACCAGGTTGGAAGAGACCTTCAAGATCATCGCGTCCAGCCTATCATCCAACACCACCTAATCAACTAACCCATGTAACCAAGCACCCTGTCAAGTCTCCTCCTGAACACCTCCAGTGACGGCAACTCCACCACCTCCTCGGGCAGTCCATTCCAATGGGCAATCACTCTCTCTGTGTAAAACTTCCTCCTGACCTCCAGCCTGAACTTCCCCTGGTGCAGCCTGAGACTGTGTCCTCTTGTTCTGGTGCTGGCTGCCTGGGAGAAGAGACCAACCTCTGCCCGTTTACAACTCCCCTTCAGGTAGTTGTAGAGAGCAATAAGGTCACCCCTGAGTCTCCTCCTCTCCAGGCTAAGCAGCCCCAGCTCCCTCAGTCTCTCCTCATAGGGCTTGTGTTCCAAGCCCCTCACTAACTTCGTTGCCCTTCTATGGACTGGTTCCAGCAAGTCAACATCCTTCCTAAACTGAGGGGCCCAGAACTGGACACAGGACTCGAGGTGTGGCCTAACCAGTGCAGTGTACAGGGGCAGAATGACCTCCCTGCTCCTGCTGGCCACACTGTTCTTAATGCAGGCCAGGATGCCATTGGCCCTCCTGGCCACCTGGGCACACTGCAGGCTCATGTTCATCCTACCATCAACCAGCACCCCCAGGTCCTTCTCTGCCTGGCTGCTCTCCAGCCACTCTGACCCCAGCCTGTAGCACTGCATGGGGTTGTTGTGGCCAATGTGCAGAACCCGGCACTTGGATGTGTTAAATCTCCTGCCGTTGGACTCTGCCCATCTGTCCAGCCTGTCAAGGTCTCTCTAGATAATTGCTTCTAGTCATAAGCAGAACATGCCTCTTTTACCTTTTTAGGTCAACCTTAAAATTGTTATTTGAATCCCTGATTTTCACAGTTTGTCTATGTTTTAAAAGCAGACAAATGCTCTTTATCCCTTCTCAAAGGAGTTAAAGATAAAAGAAAAAAAGAAAAAAAAATCCTCCACAGCAGATTGGAAAGAATTGGAAGTGTAAATGTAGATATTATTTCTAACCACATACAATAGTACCAAAAAGCATATAAAATACATAAATCCATTGTCAACCTTGGCCATGCTACCCCAAAAAACCCTCATTAGGCCAAAGCTTTCCTCAAAATAACTCCAAACCAGGCCAAAACCCCAGGCCTCAAATGCCCTTCCAACTATGACTCTCTCCTCCCCCCCCCCTCCCATAATAAGCCTAAATGGCATAGCTAAAAATTCAGCTTGCCAGATCCAGGCTGCTCAAGGCTGAAAGCCTCAACTTTCCTGTAAATATGGTGCACTGAGAAGAGAGCAGAGAGAAAAAAGGGGCAAGAATAGATTAGAAATTCTTGTTTATAAGTGTTTCCACAGTTTATGGGAATACAATGACAGAAATTACACTTTCCAGTTGATCTCTGAACCTTTCTGGTCCTCCTGGATTTTGTCAATTCTGTGGTGCTTAAAGGCATCCAGAACCTAGATGTTTAATGTAGAGCCAGATGCTACCATGCAAGAAGCAGTAAGATTGGCTACTGGTGGAGTTTGGACAGGAAGTCACTAGACATGGAGTGACTGGAAAATTATTTTCACTGGTGGTGACCAACATTAAAAGAGATAACTGAAAGTTGGTGTGTAGCAGCATTGAGAGTGACTAGGGCTGATATCTGACATGCTCAACCTTACAAGAAATACATTGTATTACTGATTAGATTAGTAGGAAATTTTCTGTCAGCTTAACAATTTCAAATGAAGTGGTCTATTTTAACATGTAAAGAAAAATATTTCTGTTTGAGCCAAAATCTAAATATGATATGCACAGAATGTATATCAGCAGACACGCAAACAGATAAATATGTTGAGACAAACATGCTTTTCATCCTGGTTAGCAAAGACATTTTAGAGTTTAGAATCAAGAAAGTCTAGAAAATAATTAAAGAAAAAAAATACAATAAATAGAATAGAATAGAATAGAATAGAATAGACCAGGTTGGAAGAGACCTTCAAGATCATTGCGTCCAACCTATCACCCAACACCACCTAATCAACTAACCCATGTAACCAAGCACCCTGTCAAGTCTCCTCCTGAACACCTCCAGTGACGGCGACTCCACCACCTCCCCGGGCAGTCCATTCCAATGGGCAATCACTCTCTCTGTGTAAAACTTCCTCCTGACCTCCAGCCTGAACTTCCCCTGGTGCAGCCTGAGACTGTGTCCTCTTGTTCTGGTGCTGGCTGCCTGGGAGAAGAGACCAACCTCTGCCTGTTTACAACCCCCCTTCAGGTAGTTGAAGAGAGCAATAAGGTCACCCCTGAGTCTCCTCCTCTCCAGGCTAAGCAGCCCCAGCTCCCTCAGTCTCTCCTCATAGGGCTTGTGTTCCAAGTCCCTCACTAACTTTGTTGCCCTTCTCTGGACTTGTTCCAGCAAGTCAACATCCTTCCTAAACTGAGGGGCCCAGAACTGGACACAGGACTCGAGGTGTGGCCTAACCAGTGCAGTGTAGAGGGCCAGAATGACCTCCCTGCTCCTGCTGGCCACACTGTTCTTAATGCAGGCCAGGATGCCATTGGCCCTCCTGGCCACCTGGGCACACTGCAGGCTCATGTTCATCCTACCATCAACCAGCACCCCCAGGTCCCTCTCTGCCTGGCTGCTCTCCAGCCACTCTGACCCCAGCCTGTAGCACTGCATGGGGTTGTTGTGGCGAATGTGCAGAACCCGGCACTTGGATGTGTTCAATCTCCTGCCCTTGGACTCTGCCCATCTGTCCAGCCTGTCGAGGTCTCTCTGCAAAGCCTCTCCATCCTCTAGCAGATCAACTCCTGTCCCCAGCTTGGCGTCATCAGCAAATTTACTGATGATAGACTCAATGCCTATGCATTGCATATGCCTGCAAAACAGATTCATAATCTCTACCTCAGCCTACTCTTCTAGTCCATGTCTCATTCTAAATTTTTTTATCCAATTAATTTGCCCGTATCACTGACATAAAGCTAAACTGATCTTCTTGAGAGTTTTTGTGCCATTATCACACAAATCTAAGACAATTCCATCACCTATATCTCTGCACTTGTAACATTGTGACTTTTTAATAAGCTTGACTGGTGCTGAGGTAATTAATTTATAGCCATAACAAGTTTTGACTTGACTTCTTTGTTTGAGACGCAAAACAATGTGGAGAAAAACAAGCATCGATAACCAACCTCGTAATGACAGCAGTAGCCCAAATACATATTTGAAAACCAGATCTTCTCTTTGTCCATGGTCATTTTATGATTGGCATAGGATAAAATTTTCATGAAACAATATTAGATCAATTGTAACAGGACAGAAGAAGAGAAAAGTAGGGGAGAAGAATATAGAACTGGAAACAAAATGAACCCTTCAGATTTTTGAAGCAGTCACTTGAATTTTAATAGAGGTACAGAGACCCTAATGTGGCAGGTATGATTCCCAGACTCTTCACATTAAAATTAGCCACTTTTGTAAGGCTGCAGAGTAGCCACATAACATCCTAACATCCTTTAAAATAAAAAATCTGCACAATTATTCACTTGCCATGCATATTGAATATTAATGGCATTTAATACCGCAGTTTATTAACCTTTTACATTAGTGGTCAGAAATGAAACACGCTGGGAACAAATGCGTGACAGAAGGGAAAAATGTTTCTGACGGCTATTGGGCTCCATTTGACAGTTAATAAAAACCATCAAGTCCATATTATGTTAGATTAACCAAGATCTGGATTCCACTTGACAAGTCATTATTATTAAAGGCAAGTGGAGGGTATTTTCAAATACACCCTGGAGTGATGCATGTTAAAATATGTATGGCAAACTCTTGAATGTCAAGGACATTTTGTGCAGTGTATAATAGGAAACTGCAAGTAATGTGCAGTTTGGGAACTATTTTATGTACCTCTGAAGACCTCAAAGCATCACAATGAATGTTTTATTGAAGGCTGTCATCCTCAGTGCTGGCACCAACGATATTGAAGATATTTACGAAGAGTCATCAGTCTGGCAGCTTCTGCTGAGGAAGAACAGAACATAACTAAATGCTCCATCTTTGTTTTCCTGCTTTCTGTTCATTTAATCACCTATGTTCTTCTAACATGTTAATTTGGGATGCTGACTTTCACCTTAATAGTCTTACTTTCAAATGCACCAAAAGCTTTCTGATTTTGATCTCGGTCTTGTACAAAACCCACTGTTTTCTGAAAGCCCAAAGGCCTCATCATCCACTTTATCACCTATCTCTAGGTTTTGGTTTATTGATGTAAGGGATTTTTTGTTTTACTATTCCTTTCCACTACTGTTTAAAGTCAGGATAGGATTTAGGGAAATATTTCTTGGTGTACTTAAAGAGAAAAGACTGTGTTGCAGTAGTCTAGGTACTGTACTAAGAAAGGATCTATAAGAAAGTTGGGGACAATCTTTTTTTAGCAGTGCCTGTTGTGATGGAACAAGGGACAATGGTTTTAAAATAAAAGAGGGGAAATTTAAATTAGAGACAAGGGAAAAAAATTATAGCAAGAGTGGTGAAACACTGACACAGATGCCCAGAGAACTGGTTGAAACCCCATCCCTGGAAACATGCAAAGTCAGGTTGGACAGAGCTCTGAGCAGCCTGTTCAGGATGAAGATGTCCCTGCTCACTGCAGCAGGGTTTGACTGGATTGCTTTTGAAGATCTCTTTCAACCCAAAACATTCTGTGATTCTGTGGTATACAGAAAAAAACAAACCCAAACCCTGATAGGGCTTTGTAGTCATATTCATAACTGATAGGACAAGGGGAAAAGGGAATCAAGTAATGTCAGTGGAGGTTTAGGTTAGACATTAGAAAAAACTTCTATACCAGAAAGGTTATCAAAGACTGGAACAGGCTGTCAAGGGAGGTGGTGTTTTTAAAAGACACCCAGATATGGTGCTCAAGGGTATGATGTAGTAGTGGCCTGGGTAGAGTTAGATAATGGTTGATTTGATGATCTTGTAGGTCTTTTCCAACCATAGTGATTCTGTGATTCTGTATGTGTTTGATATTCATTGGAATTGTTCTGTTGAATCAAAGAAAATTGCCTCAAATATAATTGCTATTATTATACTGAAAGCAAGTTTACCACAGAAAATTTCCTACAATATGTCCAACACCTCTGTCTCTCTCTCCTCTCTGTATAAATGTAATTCCTCAGTAAGTGGTAAAATATTAATGACAATAAAATCCACAATTATTCTGCAAAACAGCAATATTTGATGCTAATTTTTGTATTTTTCAATTTCCTTTTTAATACCAAGTGCTTTAACCTTTATCTATCTCCAAGTCACTGTGGTGTGATTTCCTCCAATGTTTGTCAAAAGAAGATGTTTGGTTTTGAATGAAGCTCTGTACTTTTGATGTTAAATGTCATCAGTGTATGTCCAAACTAGTACATACTGAAATTTACAGTGATGAGCATGAAAAAGAGCACAGGTAAAACTTACTGTGAAGAGAAGGGTCTAAGGAGATGTTATTGCAGCCTTCCAGTATTTGAAAGGGGCTACAAGAAAGCTGGGGAGGGACTTTTTAGTGTGTCAGGTAGTGATAAGACTAGGGGGAATGGATCCAAGCTAGAGGAGGGTGGAAATAGAATAGAATAGAATAGAATAGAATAGAATAGAATAGAATAGAATAGAATAGAATAGAATAGAATAGAATAGAATAGAATAGAATAGAATAGAATAGAATAGAATAGACCAGGTTGGAAGAGACCTTCAAGATCATCACGTCCAACCTATCATCCAACACCACCTAATCAACTAACCCATGTAACCAAGCACCCTGTCAAGTCTCCTCCTGAACACCTCCAGTGACGGTGACTCCACCACCTCCCCAGGCAGTCCATTCCAATGGGCAATCTCTCTGTGTAAAACTTCCTCCTGACCTCCTGCCTGAACTAGATGTCAGGAAGAAGTTCTCCACCATAAGGGTGGTGAGATCCTGGAACAAGTTGCCCAGGGAAGTGGTGGAAGCCCCATCCCTGGAAGTTTCCAACTCCAAGTTGAATGTGGCTCTGGGCAACCAGATCCAGTGTGAAGCGTCCCTGCCCATGGCAGGGGAGTTGGAATTGGATGATCCTTGCGGTCCCTTCCAACCCTGACAATTCTGTGATTCTCTAATATTCATCTGGTGGCTTCTAGAATATTTGCCTGCTAAAAGGAGTGAAAGTGGCAAGGCAGAGCAGAGAAAGTGCTTCTCTGTGTGAAAAGTGTAGGAGAGTAATGATTTTTCAATTTGTCCACAACTAATTCTTGCTTTTATCCTACCTTTTATCATGTTTAGAGATCTCAGTATCACAGTATCACAGTATCACTTAGGTTGGAAAGGACCTCGAGGATCATCGAGTCCAACCTATCAACACAGACCCCATGACTAGACCATGGCACCAAGTGCCACGTCCAATCTCCCCTTTAATGCCTCCAGGGTCGATGACTCCACCACCTCCCTGGGCAACCCGTTCCAATGACGAATTACTCGCTCGGTGAAGAACTTCCTCCTCACCTCCTCACCTCGAGTCTAAACCTCCCCTGGCGCAGCTTGAGACTGTGTCCCCTTGTTCTGGTGCTGGTTGCCTGGGAGATGGACCATTAAAATAATATTAATATTATTCTTTTCTGTTTATGGTAGTGTCATCATCTCTAAATTTAGATTATTTCCTGCAATTTGCTACAAAATCTGCAAAACTGTAATACAAAGCTTATTGATCTCTGTTATCCTCACAAAAAAAGATGACCTTATCTTTATAATGGGAGAGGAATTTAAAGAAAATGGCCAATTTTTATACTCATTGTTGTGATAACAAAGTAATTATCTTACTTTTCTTATTCTATTCAGTTTAGGATTTACAGATGTTCTATCTATAGCACAACTTATGCTAATAGGATAAAAAGTACCACAGTGAATGACAGCTCTTCTTGATTCAATTTATTCATTGAAATTTAATTGAATATATAAAAGCCAGTGGCACTCATTCATTAGTCAGTAAGAAATGACGTAACTTTAGTGAAATAAATGAGCTTGTGCCAATTCAGCAGCACTTGGAAAAGCAAACTGGTGTCATACTTCACCCAGATTTGTCACAAAATTGGTGGAAATCCTGGAAAATAAGGAGTATATTGAGCAATCCTTGTAGGTCTAAATGTCTTATTGTATGAATAAGGCAAGTGAAGTTGCTTTGCTCTGACAGCTCTTAATCATAACCAGTCCTAACATCTTTTCCTAAGACCTCATATTGCTGCTTCCCAGGTCTAGGAAAGAACTGAAGGGTGTACTAGGAGTGGTGGACACTCAGTCTTGCCTAACTTAATTTCCAATGTACTAAGCACAATTGTCTGAAACCATGTGTAAAATTGTAAAATTTATGAATATTTCTAGGTGAAAAATGTTAACACTCAGATTAAGATAGGAAAAATTTACTTTAAAAGTACTTGAAGATTTATAATTAACTCCGGAACAATCCTCATAAATCCAGAAAAATAATTTCCTGGGTTAAGACTGTAGGAACAAACACACAAACAACTTAATCTAACACCTTATGTCCCATAATGGCTCATAATAAGTACCTTAGAGTAAATAACAGACTTGAGAGAAACTGTAGAGTGACCACTCTTCTATCTATCTTCAACCAATCACATAGGAACTCTGTCAGCAATAGGTTTTGTCTGGAAATTACATTCAATGTCAAGGGATCATAGAATCATAGAATTGTCAGAATTGGAAGGGACCTCAAGGATCACCTAGTTCCAACTCCCCTGCCATGGGCAGGGACACCTCAAACTAGATCACACTAGATCAGGCTGCTCAGAACCCCATCAAGCTTGGCCTTAAAAACCTCCAGGGATGGGGCTTCTTCCACCACCCTGGGCAACCTCCCTCTCACCACCCTCATGGTAAAGACCTTCTTACTAACATCTATTCTGAATCTACCCATTTCTATGTTTGCCCCATTCCCCCTAGTCCTATCACTACCTGACATCCTAAAAGGTTCCTCACCAGCTTTCTTGTAGGACACCTTCAGATGCTGGAAGGCCATAAGAAGGTCTTCTCAGAGCCTTCTCTTCTCCAGACTGAACAACCCTAACTCCCTCAGTCTGTCTCTATAATAGAGTAGCAATAGTCCTCTGATAATCCTTGTGGCTCTTCTCTGCACATGTTCTAGCACCTTCATACCCTTGTTGTAATAGGGGCTCCAGAACTAGATGCAGTACTCCAGGATTCATTCTCCACAATGCTTTTTAATTCCCTTTTTTTTTTTTTCACTTCACAATGTCCTTCAGCAGGCAGATCTACCATTTAATTATAAACTCTATGTAAAAAAGAAAAACCAAAAACATCCTCCTGTTTGTTTTAAACCCACTGATAAAATTATCTCCTTTATCCTATCTTCTCTGTTATGAGGAACAGAAAACAATCATTTTTTATCCACCTTTTCCTGGCAGGCATGGTATTATGTACCTTTCAAAAATCCTCCTAGGTCATTGTTTTCCAGACTAAAGAAAAACTTCTCTTGTAGAAGCTACATTATACTTCTAATCATCTTGTCTTGCCCTTGTCTGTACTCTGCTTGACTTACTGCATCACCATTAATAGAATGTAACCAGCATTATGCATGGCTTTCAAGTGTGAGGACTGTATAAATTTGTAAGTGATACAGTGGCAACTCATTTTTCAATTCCTTCATAACAATTTCTAACATTCTCCAAGACTGTTTGTTGCCTCTCAGCAGAACTTATTTTTTTTTCATGGAGCTGTAGAAAATAACTCTATATTTTCTGTGCCTCAATAGCTGATTTAGAGCTATCCTATTAGGCTGTGTATAGCCATATTGGGTTTTTATTTTTTATTTTTCATGTGTGTTCCTTTTCATTTGCTGGAACTGAGTTTAAGGGACCATTTTACTGACCACTCTTATAAAATAGATTTTAATAACAATTTTATTTATGAAGGTTTTCTTTTTTCTTTTATATATCAGTGCTGGGCCCTGTCCTCTTCAACATCTTCACTGATGATCTGGATGATGGGGTTGAGTCAGTCATCAGCAAGTCTGCAGATGACACCAAGTTAGGAGCAGATGTTAGTCAGTTAGAGGGTAGAAAGGCTCTGCAGAGGGACCTCGACCGACTGGACAGATGGGCAGAGTCCAATGGGATGGCATTCAACAAGTCCAAGTGCCGAGTGCTGCACTTTGGCTATGGCAATCCCATGCAGAGCTACAGGCTGGGGTCGGAGTGGCTGGAGAGCTCCCAAACAGAGAGGGACCTGGGGGTGCTGATCGACAGCCACCTGAATATGAGCCAGCAGAGTGCCCAGGTGGCCAGGAGGGCCAATGGCATCCTGGCCTGCATTAGGAATAGTGTGGCCAGCAGGAGCAGGGAAGTCATTGTGCCCCTGGACTCTGCTTTGGTTAGGCCGCACCTTGAGTCCTGTGTCCAGTTCTGGGCCCCTCAGTTTAAGAAGGACATCGAAACACTTGAACGTGTCCAGAGAAGGGCAACAAGGCTGGGGAGAGGCCTTGAACACAAGCCCTATGAGGAGAGGCTGAGGGAGCTGGGATTGTTTAGCCTGGAGAAGAGGAGGCTCAGGGGTGACCTCATTGCCCTCTACAACTACCTGAGGGGTGGTTGTGGCCGGGAAGGGGTTGGTCTCTTCTCCCAGGCAACCAGCACCAGAACAAGGGGACACAGTCTCAAGCTGTGCCAGGGGAAGTTTAGACTCGAGGTGAGGAGGAAGTTCTTCACCGAGCGAGTCATTCGTCATTGGAACGGGTTGCCCAGGGAGGTGGTGGAGTCATCGACCCTGAAGGCATTCAAGAGGAGATTGGACGTGGCACTTGGTGCCATGGTGTAGTCATGGGGTCGGTGTTGATAGGTTGGACCCGATGATCCTCGAGGTCCTTTCCAACCTAAGTTATACTGTGATACTGTGATACTGTGAATAGATTTAAATACTGTTATTCCAAATAACTTTTTTAGCATTAGAAAATATTTATATTTTATCATTCAAGACTTATTCTGGGCCACATAAGAGTTTTTTAAGTGGCTTAGATTTTACTATAGATATTTAGATATTCTGGTGTTAATATATTTTGCACATAAACACTGACTATATGCCCTGACCATTTTTCCTGGCCTTTGTTTCTTTTATATGGACAGTTACTAATTTATACAGATTTTCCTTGTTAATTGATGGTGTTACTAATTTCTTCAATACTTTTCAGCAAGGAACTTTTAAAAGGTTCCTCAGTTAGAGATTAGATCTGTTCTGTCAGGTGTCTCTGAGCCTCCTCTTCTCCAGGCTAAGCAACCCCAGCTCCCTCAGCCTCTCCTCATAGGGCTTGTGTTCCAAACCCCTCACCAACTTCGTTGCTCTTCTCTGTATTTGTTCCAGCAAGTCAACATCCTTCCTAAACTGAGGGGCCCAGAACTGGACACAGTACTTGAGGTGTGGCCTAACCAGTGCAGTGTACAGGGGCAGAATGACCTCCCTGCTCCTGCTGGCCACACTGTTCTTGATGCAGGCCAGGATGCCATTGGACCTCCTGGCTGCCTGGGCACACTGCAGGCTCATGTTCAGCCTACCATTGACCAGTACTCCCAGGTCCCTCTCTGCCTGGCTGCTCTCCAGCCACTCTGACCCCAGCCTGTAGCTCTGCATGGGGTTGTTGTGGCCAATGTGCAGAACCTGGCACTTGGATGTGTTAAATCTCATGCCATTGGATCCTGCCCATCTGTCCAGCCTGTCGAGGTCTCTCTGCAGAGCCTCTCTACCCTCCAGCAGATCAACTTCTGCCCCCAGCTTGGTGTCGTCAGTAAATTTACTGATGATGGACTCAATGCCCTCATTCAGATCATCAATAAAGATGTTAAAGAGGATGGGGCCCAGCACTGATCCCTGGGGGACTCCACTAGTGACTGGCCACCAGCTGGATGTGGCACCATTCACCACCACTCTCTGGATTCGGCCATCCAGCCAATTCCTAACCCAGCTCAGAGTGCTGCTGTCCAAGCCATGGGCTGACAGCTTGGCCAGGAGTTTGCTATGGGGGATGGTGTCAAAGGCCTTGCTGAGGTCGAGGTAGACCACATCCACAGGCCTCCCCACATCTACCAGGCGGGTCACCTGATCATAGAAGGAGATCAGGTTGGTCAGGCAGGACCTCCTCTTCCTAAATCCATGCTGGCTGGGCCTGATCCCTTGGCCATCAAACAACAATCAAATATAGCAGTGTCTCATGACTGTCATTATCAATTACAAGTAGACTGTGAGAAGATAGCATCCTACTCAAATAAGACACAAAAATGTTGTCTTGATATTATACCAGGGTTCCAGAAAATATAATCACCTGTCTGCACAGTGTATGAAGTGCCCTGTAATTCAAGGCATTTTGTGGTTAGTTTTGTGCTGAATACTTTATTCTATTACATGTGCAATCTAGCTGGTATATACATTTGCACAGTTATAGATTTGCATATGTGTAGATTCATGGACACCCAGATTACTTACCTAGAATTAAATGTGGGTTAATATCTCTTAATGAAATGAGAAATTTGCTTTAAAAACATAAATAGTGTCCAATCTATTTCTATTTATTCCCAGATCTATTTTAGAAAAGAAGCTACTGTAATTTCCTGTAATCTCTCCTTTTATTTTTGTCTCTTTTTTTTCAGAAATGGACACTTTGCTTCAGTGGGAGACATGTTGTTGAATTTTGTTTTTCTTGGAAGTCACCAAAGAACTCTCATCCTTCACTTCTTTATTGACATAAGAAAAGAAACATATTCTTAGGCCATTTTGAAATCCTAATTCTGTCTTTCATATCTCAGTTATGGTATGCAAAAATATCAAAAAGGTAGAGACCATGGGGAGCTAGGTACAGACCCAGGCAAATGTTTTACTTCACTGCTTTGTGTCTGGACCACCCACAAAGCATCAAAACTGCCCATGATCTCCAGAGGCTTTTAACTGTCAAGCAGAAATGTCAGCTTTCTCTACATCCAAAATAAAGAAAACAGTTGTCTTTGTTATGTGAAACCATAGATTTACCACTCTGCAATGTCTGCATGTGGCAGCACCCTTTTATTTTTCATGTCTAATTTTTTGATAGGTTTGGATTTATCATAAGAGACTTTGCACAGTAACACAGGTTAGACATGTGCTGGATAAAAAATAATTATGTCAGACTAACAAGTGTAACACCAAGACTGTGTTAAAACAACTCCCTTGTCTGTCCTTCAAAAGCTATTCTAGCTTTCTCTTAGATTTTTCCCTAGTCTCAGATTTGGCTGAGCTGCTGCAGTCATGTGCACTGCTATCAAACACCTTATTTCTACAACTCATTCATTCAGTACTGACCTTTGTAATAAAACCCTAAAGACGAGAAACGGAGCTGTTATTTGTAACACCTCAGTTATCTTATGCAGAGGTTTTTAAGGAGCACAATAACCCTCAGATGATCCAGAATGATTAAACAACACACACACACACAAAAAAAAAGGCACATTAGAAAAAAAAACAAAAGAAAGACTTTTCTTGGATTATAAAATAATATTTTACATCCATTAAAATTAAATGCAGATGTAAAAACCCTGAGTTTTACAGTCATTATAAATAGGATCTACCGTGATTGAGAGATGGAGACAAAGCTTGATGCAAGCAAAGTGTCTACTTTATTGTACAAAGTATATTCTTTATATAGGGTAACATAATCAAAAGCAACTAGTGATTGGTAATTAGATGTGTCCGTCCGACAGTTACAGATTCGTGACTGGCTGTGGAGAAAATACCAGGGAACACACATCGCTGGGGAAGGCCCAGGCAGGTGTTAGACATAAGGCAAATGATCAAGCATCTCTTATCTAAGTTCAGAGAGAAAACAAAGGACTCTCTTACAATGTTTACCAGCTCTAATTCTCAGGTCGTTCTGTGGCTTCCTGAGTCACAGTGGCCGTTGGTAATCAGCTAAAGGCTTTTTTTTTTCTCTCTACACAGTTGCAGTTTGTTCCCAAGGTCTGTGGCCTACAAGAGCTAAAACATTTCCTTCTATCAGCTGAGCATTGCTCCCTAAATTCAGTGCATCAAGGATCAGAATCAGTGTAAATAAAAAAAGAATAGAAATATAAAGAAATGTCAACATAAAGATAACTGAAAAGTTTGAAGACTGAGTTCTCATAGCCTTTTTATCATTCCATGGTTAAAAGAATGGCAATTGCAATGTAGAAATAAACTGATTCATTTAGCATAGTCAGTATTCTCAAGATGTTGAATAATAACCTACTCTAAGCTTCATTAAAATTCTTTTAATGAAGAGGAAAGACTTGAAGTTCCTTCTCCAATTTAAAAGGCTTCATTAAAATATATTACATGTTATGTAATTTTATTTTTTTTTAAAGTTCCCTACAGGAAATAATTTCAATGAAAGCATTTATATGCCAACATTCTACCTTCTGATACAGAGTCTTCTTAATCAGCAACCTATCCTGAAAAATCTGGGAGAGCATCCTGAGACCAGAACAGAATGTAAAAATATGAAAATGTTTCTGGATCGGTGTGAGACTAGACACCAGATGAAACACAGGAAGATCTTTGCATTTGAACTCAGTAATACTGATGACATTTAATCTGTGCCCTCCACAAGCTTGAGCATTCTTCATACACACTCTTTCAAGTGGAACTACATGCCCAGAATAAATACAAATCATAGCAAAGCTCTCCATGCTGCACACTACAACAACACTGGAGAAGAATGATAATGTATTTAAAGATTCAAGCAATATATTGATGCTTATATAAAGCATTATAATTTTATAGATACAGTAAGATTTATTTATTTATGTGTGCTCATTCTGTAGATACAGAGGCACAAACAATGAGACAAAAGAACTAAGGTCATTCTAATACAGCTCTTCAGCTGACATTTGCTGAATATATGAAGGACTATGATCCAGACGCATAGTATATATTAATCCTTAAAATAATTTCCAATCTCTTGTACATAGAAGAAAATGCTAATTTAAACATTGATGCATAAAATTTATTTATCATGTCATAGGATTATAAGACAAAACAACCAAGAGCACAGAGGTGAACAATAACTGACTTTCATGCATTGCTTGCGTGCATTCCAGATAAGAGGAAAAGCTTTGTTGATTTTGGTACACATCCAGTCAGAGATTTTATATATGCAGTTTGGGTTTCTTGGTAGGTGATTTGAAATCATTGTCCTCAAAACTGTCTACATAAAATAGGGAAAATCTTTGCAACTGGTTCATATAAAGATGCAGAGATAAAGCTGATGACTTTGAGCTCAGCGTGGGATGATGGGATGGGAGGATGCTGAATTCAATGTTACCCATAATTTGCAGTGAACTTACAGAATTAGTCTTCTGTTTGATAGTCAGAAGAGAGTAAGCCAAGGATAAGAGAGGTGTAGTGATTTTGTTTACTTTTTACACCTCAGGGTTTTCCAAGTTAAATATCTTGCAGATACAGTCTACCTACATTTAAGGCTCAAAACAGGCTCAGCAGTCTAATTTGATCTGTAGCTCAGACAGTGTAAAGCAAAAGCCTGGGAATTCCAAGAGAACATTCAGAGCAAAGCTTCCAGCTTCCTGCCCGTGGTTTTTTTTTTGTTTTGTTTTTTTGTCTTTTTTTTTTGTTGTTGTTTGTTTTTTGGGTTTTTTTTTTTGTCCCTGGCAACAGGATTGCTGCAGAATGTCATTACTCACTTGTCAGTGCGCGTCATTCTTCTGGTTTTGACTTGACATAAGATGTCAAGAAGGAAGACCTGTGACAATGTGACAGATAAGCCTTTCTCTGTTTTATATGCTTGGTTATGCTGCTCCACCATAGGCATCCTTACCTCTTTTTTGTGCCAGAGATTGTCACCACCTGAAAATTTCTTGCTGTGTAACTAATGCCTCTGTTTAGTCACTGAGGGTGGATGCTTGGTTCCTTTTGCCAGTGCAGTGAGCAATTACTGGAGGAAGATGTGCTGTGAGGTGGATAAGCTTGTAATTACTCAGAGCTAAGCAATCTGACAGACCTTGGCTTTGTTCAATTCCTGCTGAGCAGAAAAGACTCTAGCATTTGTTTTGATATCAGATATTATAATAAGTTACATGAAAAGTAAGATGTAATACCTCACTGTTACCTGTGCTAATGATATTAATGTAGCATTTCTAGAAATAGAAATTGAAAGAATGCAGTAATTTAACAACCAAACTCTGAAACAAGAAGTTAGTTACACAGGTGCAAGAGGATATAAAACTTGAATTTCCATGAGAGTGAAGGAAACCATGCCACCTCAGAAAATCTTCTAGGCATGGTGCTAAAAGGCAGCATGTTCACTGCTCTAAAAAACATAGTTGTTTGTCTCTGCTAACAATGCAATAAGGTGCAAGAGGAGATTACATTTGTTTATTTATTTTCTATAACATTTGCATGAAGGAGAAGGAAGAGAGGAAGGAAAGACAAATAAAATTGTATCAGCAACAAAAACATCTCAGCCAACTCTGAGAAAAAGACATGTTTACATCTGAGATTTGTTGTAGCACATTCCCTTGTTCAGCAGACTATACAAGGCTGTAAATATGGAAACAAATAACACAGCAAGTGAGGAAAAGCTGCTTGCAGTTTTTGGCTTGGTGAAAAAAAATGAACAATTTGTTTGACTTTTGCTTTAAAAAGCCCAGGATGTTAAAGCAAGCTTTCTGGTTCCTGAAATCTATGACCTGTGATAGCAGCTTCCAAATAATTTCATAGACTAAAAGAATAATAAAAAAAAAGAAAGATATTTTTTTGAACTTCACAGGATCAGAATCTAAACCAACAGACAACTGCATGGTATCAGGGATGGATAGGCACAGCACAGCGGCCAGTTCCAAGACTTTCTGCCAAGAACTCTTTCATGGTTACACTTTTCTGAAGCTTTCTTCCTCCGACAAAATACTCCTAATAATAGCAGTATTAAAATATACATTCAATAAACACTGCAAAAATCTTAATATCAGTGCTTCATCATACCTGGTACTATTACATGAACCTATCCTACTCTGCAGAAATATTCCAGCACTGACACCTGATGGCAGCTGGACCACTCACCCTGGCTGTGCCATGCCCTGAAGCTTTTTTTTTGACTCTGCCATGGTAGTTTCTTTCAGTTTCCAGGTGATGCAGCTTGCCAGGAATGTGGGAAGACATCTGTAGCTAGAGGACTGCATTAGATTTCAAAGAGGGACACAAATCTGTACACACATACCCTCAGGTCTGTACTGTGGTTAGACCTCTGACACTGGCAGGAAATGTGATGGTCTGTGGGGAAAGAAATTTTGGCTGGAACCATTTCTTGGGATCACTGGCCTGAGGTCATCGTCATTTCTCGACTCCTGTGTCTGCAAAGTGGAAAGACCTCAATCTGTGTCAGTGTCATGGCCTATAATGTCAGCATATACCACAGGTTTTAACAAAGTGCATGCTGTCACTATTCATGGAAGACTTTCTGTGTCTTCCCTTATTTTTAGATCCTTTCAGTTCTCAAATGATCTTCACGAGTATTTTTAGTCTGAATGGTCTAAATGATGAATGGGTGGCCAGGAACATGAAGGTAGGAATCCCCTAAGCTTTTCTCATTTCAAGGAGAAAAGAATTTTTTACTCATTGTCTGTATGTGACCTGATCACAACCTGAAAGGTGAGATAGGTAACACAGGACTGTTCAAAATTCAGTGTGGAAATATAATTACTTGCATTTGGAGAAATTCAGCAGTGCAGCAAATCCCTTGGTATCTGTAAGTAACTAGAAAGAGTCATTACTGAGTTTCCCACCAAGGAAATACTGGGCAGTTAGAGAACAATCAGTAAATCTTTCAGACAAACTTTGATAAGCAATCAGTAAAACAATATCAACATTTTCCACAGACGCAGGTGGATTAATCATAATGTTTAGCCATTTAAACATGCATAAGTAAACTGAAAATGAGGATGTTGAGATTTTAAAGCAAGGTAAGAATCAGAGATGTAAATACTTTATCAGATAAGCAAATATGTATCTCTATCTATCTACCTATCTAAAGATTTAAAAATCTCCCCCTCCTTGACAAAAATTCTGGGTTTCCAATCTAAGGCAGCAGCAATTTAAGTCAGTTATAAATAATTTTCTCTGATTGTGACTCAGATGTGCTGCTTTTCTTTGTGAGGTTTTTTCCTTGCTATTTCTTTTTCATTTTTATGTTTTCCCCTTTCTCTTATTTTCTCTTTTCCTTTTTCTTTCTTCTCTTGCCTGTCTTATTTATTGTTACTTTTTTTTTCTTTTTCATTTTATTTTATTCATATTTCTTTTTAGTCAGGGAGCGGTGGTACTAAAATGTAGTGGTTTGGTGTGTCTTATGTCCCATTGAATGTGACATTGAGGATATGGTTTTCATTTGGTACCAGCAAAGATGACCTTTCCCTGACTGCATGCAATTTACCATGTAATATAGAATAGAATAGAATAGAATAGAATAGAATAGAATAGAATAGAATAGAATAGAATAGAATAGAATAGAATAGAATAGAATAGAATAGAATAGAATAGACCAGGTTGGAAGAGACCTTCAAGATCATCGCGTCCAACCTATCACCCAACACCACCTAATCAACTAACCCATGTAACCAAGCACCCTGTCAAGTCTCCTCCTCAACACCTCCAGCGACGGCGACTCCACCACCTCCTCGGGCAGTCCATTCCAATGGGCAACCACTCCCTCTGTGTAAAACTTCCTCCTGACCTCCAGCCTGAACTTCCCCTGGTGCAGCCTGAGACTGTGTCCTCTTGTTCTGGTGCTGGCTGCCTGGGAGAAGAGAGCAACCTCTGCCTGTTTACAACCCCCCTTCAGGTAGTTGTAGAGAGCAATAAGGCCACCCCTGAGTCTCCTCCTCTCCAGGCTAAGCAGCCCCAGCTCCCTCAGCCTCTCCTCATAGGGCTTGTGTTCCAAGCCCCTCACCAACTTCATTGCCCTTCTCTGGACACGTTCCAGCAAGTCAACGTCCTTCCTAAACTGAGGGTCCCAGAACTGGACACAGGACTCGAGGTGTGGCCTAACCAGTACAAAACAAAACAAAACAAAACAAAACAAAACAAAATAAAACAAACCCCAAAACCACAACCCTTGACATACCAAAAAAAAAGTCTCTAACTGTATTTTGCAAGGTAGAGCAAGATTCAAAGTCCCATAAGTCTATATTAAAATGACAAATTTAATAGAACTATGGAACTAAGAGCTAACACTTCAATGTGTTACTTGTAAGTTATTATAAGTAAGTTATTTATTATAATAAAATGCAACCAGTTTAAATATATTTGTATGGATACTTGTGGTTAAAAACAAATATATATAATTAGACCAATTTAAATTCACTTTGCATTCTTCAAGGGGAAGAACATGTCTGAAGAGGAGTTAAAAGAGATAGAGCAATCCTTTTTGAAACAAACAGTCGGATTGTGAAAATTACGTTGTCACTTTTCCTTTAACAGTTATGCTCTCTCTATGACAGCCAGGGTCTACAAACCTACATCTGTATTTATTACTTTCCTTTGAGCTTTCCACTGCTTTTTTTTTTTTTCACTTTTTAACCAGAAAAAAAAAATCTCAAAGCTGCTCTTGAAATCTAGATGGTGATGATATTACCCAGCATTTTACTCCATGCTTGTTTAATTCTTCAAACATCCAGCCTTCCCTAATGTGTGACAAAAGAGAAAGAACTGCTGGTCTTTTGAAAGCTTTATCTTAGAAGGATTTAAATCCTTACTTTATTTTTCATAACACCCCCTCTGCTATTGTCCCTTTGGGCTTCTGCACGTGGACACAGAAATTTTGTAACATACAAAGAATCATATATCAGGTTGTACCTGCACAGAGTAGCTTCTAAACATTATTATAAAAGAAATAGGGTCACTACCATAAACTCTAAGGCCATATTTGATTTTTCAATAGCTTTATATTTAATTTTATTGTTAAAATGTCTTGCCCATACTGTCTGATTATTGCAAGGGAAAAATGCCTGCCCTCTTGAGGTTGTATTTTTTTTATTATCTATTGTGCTAATTTTCCTTTTTCTAGCATGGTCATCAGAGAACTTAAATCAAGGAACAGAGTGCCACATTTTCAAGCCTTTTTTTCCCCATCGATCTGAAGCCCTTTTTCCCCTGCAGTTAAGGAGAACTGCAGATTATCTATTGGCACTTAAAACCTCCAAAAAGCTCCCAATACATTTATTCTCATTAACGTTTACCTCTATATTCTCATTATTAGAGATGGCTCGCTAGGGAATCTTTCCCTCCAACTGGCAAGTTCACTGAGAAAGGAAAAAAAAAAGTCATTTTTATCATTTTTATTCTGAACTCTACCCATTTTATTTATGAATAGTTCCCACAGAAGTCACAGAAGACTTAAAGGGATCCTATTTTTACTGCCTTTCCTAGCAATTTTTGTATCAAACATTCTCAAAGTACAGGCAAAAATCTATTTAAACTGTTTGTCTCCTGCCAGCTCTACTTCAGCTCTGAGAGCTGAGATATAATTCCTCTTTATTTATTAGTACTCAACAGTAATAAAACATTAACAGTTTTACACTTCAGTCTATTTGCTAAAGAGATGCCACGCTCATGTTTATGGATTTCAAAGTGGTACTGAGTTCTTATTGTTCATGCAGTGTACTTGTATCCTTATATCCACATCTTTCATTGATTCTATTCTACTTCTTAAACCTGACACTATGAGTTAATTTAACAAACAGAAGGAAAGCAAAATAATCTCAAGACCTTTTTTACCAAACCCTAACTCCAGAGACAGAAAATAAATGTCCTAGCTTAGATGTTGTTGGGACCACAGCTGGTGCCATTCAGCAGATAAGCAGGAACATGGGCGCAGACACCTAGCCAACATATAATTAGTAATGGAACATCAAGTTCTCTACCACTCTCTGAAATTAGGCTTCAATTTAGGCTTCAATCAATTAATGAGTTCAAATGTTACTGAGGTGTGAGAATGGAAGGCAGCTCATGTTGAACATGTTACGAGAGAGGGTTATTTTCATCCCATATTAGGTTGTTGAAATGTTTTGTCACCTGAGCTTCTCCTAGGAGTCCAGTACTGTCTTTGGAAAGACAGTAAATTTCCTACCATTATTTCTCAAAACCTGTAGTAATGGGACTGTAGTAGTGGATAGTGATAGGACTAGGGGGAATGGAATGAAGCTGGAGGTGGGGAGATTCAGGCTAGATGTGAGGAGGAGGTTCTTCACCATGAGAGTGGTGAAACCCTGAAATGGGTTGTCCAGGGAGGTGGCCGAGGCCCCGTCCCTGGAGGTGTTTAAGTCCAGGCTGGATGAGGCTCTGGCCAGCCTGATGTAGTGTGGGGTGTCCCTGCCCATGGCAGGGGGGTTGGAACTAGATGATCCTTGTGGTCCCTTCCAACCCTGAATGATACTATGATACTATGATACTTTTTGAAAATACAGGAAATGCTTAGAAGCAGACTTTTTACTTAACTAAGGAGATATTGCATGATATCATAAGCCTTTGTTTCTATAAAGCATCCAGTATCACTACATCTAAAAATGTTTCAGATTCATTTGGGGGATAATTAGAAGAAAAAAACAACAACAAAACAAACAAACAACAACAACAAAAGAATAAGCAACCAACAAGAACAAAAATAACAAACAAAATCCCCCCAACAAGACAACAAATCTCTGTGCTTTCCATACCGTTTACATCTGCTTATAATAACATTTTGTTATAATCAACAGTTGCCCGTAACTCTGTCTAGACAAAAGAAAAACAACCAACCAGAAAAAAAAGCAAACAAACAAACAAAACCCCAACCAAAACAATCCCATATGACCCCAAAACAATAAACAAAGAAGCAAGCAAAGAAAACAAAACAACCAAAAAACCCCAACAAATCTTTAAGTAAACAAAGCCCAATGCTTTCACTTGGTTTTGGTTCTTTGTTGTTTTTTTTTCCCCACCAATCCCTTCACCTTTTGTTTGTTTGTTTTTGTTTTTCTTTTTCTTTCTGTCTTCTTGGGGCTTTGCTTTGGTTTCTAGACAAGGATATTTTTCTTTTCTCTGAAATGAAGCCCTCACCTCATACAAGCAACTGCTAAGTCTGTCTAGTCTCAGTTGCAGTAGATTACCTCCTGACAGCAGAATTTCATTGAGCTGGTTCTGAAAGCTCCCACAGAGATATAACAGAAAAAATCAGTGAATAAAAGAGATCTCTTCCTAGGTTACCAGCTGGGGAAGGGAACAGCTCCTGGATTCAGAGCTCTACAGGGGCCATAAAGTAATCTATAAAATCTACAACACTCTTTTGCTCTGAAGAATTTAGTTACAAAATCTAGGTGAAATCCAACATCAAATTAAAAGTCATGTATCTATGTGTTTACAGATTAGTTCCCACATATGCACAAGACACCTGAATTCCTATTACAGTTGCTGCAGACCTATTCCAATATTTAGAGGTTGTTGATGCTTTTTTTTCCCTATGGAAATAAGCAATCTTTTGGTGAGACAGCACTGCATATACCCTTCAGAGCTATTACACAGAGGATATAATTTCTTACAGCCCCTAGTAACAACGTGTTGACCATTTTGCTAGGACTGTAATAGTTTATGCTTTAAGTTACGGAGTTCATTGGTTCAAGTCCTGTTATGTCAGATGGGAGAGCAGCTGTCATATCTGTATTAAATTATATTTTTCCTGAATTTGGGACTAAAGTTAAAATTTAGAAGGATTACTGATACAAATCTGTATTAAAAAAAAAACCAAAAATAAAAACCAAAACCAATCAAACCAAAATCACAATCTACTGAAAAGACTCAATTATTAACAGACTTCCTCATTAATTGTTAGTTTAGGTATCCTGAAGATTCTAATTTGGATATAGGAAGGGAGATCTCAAGTAAAGTGTTTATCAAATGGGAGGAGAACAAATCAGAGTGAATAGGATTACAGACCCAACCTCTCTGAATACTCTAGTCAGAAATCTGGGATAATTTTTACTTCAATCTTCATTCAATATCTGTCTTTCCTGTATTAACACAGGAATAAAAATGTGTAATCTAATTTCTAGTCAGGACTAAAATATATAAAGAAAGTTTACAATTCTACAAAGTCTACAAACGTGTCTAGTCATTAAGTTCGCAGTTGGAACATTCTCAGTTAAATGCATACAACCATCAACATTTTGAGAGATTATTCACTTCAGTATTCACATTGTGAGATTCATGTAGTCTTAATCAAAACCATTTTTTTTTGTCTTATGAAAGATGATTGATTAGTATAACAACTGCACCATCACATTGACAAGCAACTGAATACGAGCAAGCAATGTGCCCAGATAGCCAAGAAAGCCAAGGGCATCCTAGCTTGAATTACAAATGCTGTGTCCAGCAGGAGTAGGGAGATGATTGTCCTCTTGTACTAAGCTCTGGTGAGGCCACACCTCCAGTATCATGTCTGCTGTTGGGCACCTCAATACAAGAGAGATGTGGAGGTGCTGGAACAAATGCAGAGGAGGGCAAGGTAGCTGGGGAAGGGCCTGAAGAATAAATATTATGAAGAGCAACTGAGGAAGCTGGGGCTGCTTCATTTGAAAAAAAGAGGAGGCTGAGGGGAGACCTCATTGCTGTCTACAACTACCTGAAAGGATATTGTATAGATGCTGGTGGTGGTCTCTTCTCACAGGTAATTAGTGATAGAACAAGAGGGAATGGCCTCATGATGCACTAGGGCAGATTTAGGCTGGACATTAGGAAACATTTTTTCACAGAAAGAGTGGTCAAGAATTGGAATGTTCTGCCCAGGGAGGTGGTTGAGCCCCCAGTTCTGGATGTGTTTAAAGGTTATCTGGATGCAGTGCCTGGGAATGTGATTTAGGGATGAACCGTGTAGAGTAGGGTTAATGATTGGACTTGGTGATCCTGAGGGACTTTTCCAACCTGAATGTTTCTGTGATCCTGTGATTTTTCAAGGAGGATGCAGAGTGAGATTACCTCAAGCATTTATTGAAAAAAGTTACCTCAATGGAACTAAACTAGTCCATGATATAGTCAGAAAAATAATACCAAGCATTTAGCAAGACTTAGGAAATTAAAGAAGCTCATACTTAAGCTTAATTATTATACCATGTATATTATTTGCACATATATTTGCAATGTTTGCCTATAAAAGTTTTATCAATGGATGTGTTTAATATTATTTTATAATCAGCAATTAAACAAAACAATCACTTCTGGTTAACAGCCCACAGTATTTCACACTGAATTCTAATTACATAGTTAGAATACCACTGCAGTCTTTTATGAGACTGTAATTTTGTTTCAGAATGGATAAACTATAAGACCAAGGAACAAATAGGCCTACATGATGAAGGGATAAAAGTGATTTCCTCGTAAAACTGTGCAGAGGAATTGGTGTCTGCTACATTCAGAGGCTGTATCTTTTAATAAAGTATATCTCTGGCAATGCTGGGTCCTTTGTTTCTGGTTCTATAATAAGATGACCTACATACGTCCTGTCACAGATTTAGTGCAAGTGTTGGGCAGTTACCAGGATGCCATGTTCTGTATTCCTGCTATCTGGAAGAAAAAAAAACAAAACAAAAAAGCAAGGGGAAAAATATAAAAAAAGTCTGAACACTCATTTGACTTTTGTCCCCTAAGCATCAATTAGTTTAATAACAGATATATTTCTCTTCAAACCTGAACAAGCTGCACTTCGGTTCAGCCAACCATCCATCATGGATTTGGTTTCCTTTAGGCTAGATAATAAACCAAGCCAATGCTCTTCACCATCTAGACAATTATTTTCAAAGATTTGTATAATGTATGTTCAATCTGAAAAAAAAACAACAACCAACAAACAAATAAAAACAAACAAACAAACAAACAAACAAAACAACCAAAAAACAACAAACCAAACCAAAAGCCAACAAAATTAAAACCAAACCCCACACCACCAACAAAATAGGGGTAGAGGCTAGTTTTTCAATGTAGTACCTGCACTCTGAAGAAATGTGGGATTCAGGACACATATATATATTTCCTTGTTTAGTAGTTGCTTTTTATCTATAGCAGCATATTTAGGAAATAAAGAATTTTATTTTCAAATGTTTTTATCCTCTCATTATATCTTAGGAAGCACAGTAAGCTCTGTTCCTGCTTATGTTATGCTCTCTGTACAACAGAGAGCATTATGAGATCCTGTATGGGTGCATTGAAGATCCAGGGAAAAAACACTTTGACTTCCAAGATGCTACTGGTTGTGATCATTCTGTATGTTTAAATGGTTGAAATGTTCAGACAAACATAAAAGCTTGTCAGATACAAGGCTGTTCTCTAGGAGGACTGGATGAATTTTCCAGGAATATCTATGAACAAAACTTCCAATCACTTTTTGACAGCTTCATTCTCTCCCATTCATGTATAGGAAAAGTAAGTAAATTCCCCATAAATAAGAAAGATTTGTTCATCTGCAGAAAACATTTTTGCAGGATGCTCCTTAACCTTTATGCTTCCTGTGTTTAAAGGAGAAAATTATAGGTGATATTGTTACTGCTTTTAAGTCACTGGGACCTAAAATTTCAGTGCCCAAGAAACCTGCATGAAATAATTCTAATGAAGTCACATTTAAACTGTCTAAGAAGGGAAGGTGAACCACAGGTATGATTAGCTATACAATCTGAATGATAATTCTTTTACTTTAAATCTGCACTTCTACTCTGCATTCTTAGAGGCAAGAAATTAAAAACTCTACCAAATAAGGAAAACTGAACCAAAAAAAAACAAACATCAAAATACAAACCCACTCCCACCAAATAAACCCAAAGCACCCAAAACCAGCAGCAACAAAATGAAAAGCCTACAAAACAAACAAACAACAACAAAAAAGAAACAAACACCAACACCCCAGTCCCCCCTCCCCTAAACCAGAAAGCTTCAAAGGCAGAGAATTTCCTATACAGTTTAGGAAGATCAAGTTAAAAATGTTGTGAATTGTGTTTGAGCTGCATATGAACTGTACTTATGGCTGAATAATTAAAAGGGTGCCAAAGCTCAGCTTCATATAAACATGAATGAACCTTGTAGCTTTCTCCCAATTCTATTTCCCAGAATCACAAGGTGTTAGAGGTTGGAATGGACCCCTGGAGATCTTTGAGACGACCGCTCTGCCAGAGCAGGTCCATGGAATCTATTGCAGGTCACACAGGAACACATCCAGATGAGTCTGTAAAGTCTCCAGGGAAGGAGGCTCCACAGCCCAGCCTGTTCCAGGGCTTTGAGAGCCTTATGGTAAGAAGTTCTTCCTCACACTGAGGAAAAGTCAGCCTGCCACAGTTTCATATAAACATGAATGACCTTGATTTTACCCTTGTACCTTTCACCCTGTCCTATTTCCTTCCAGCTCTGGACTGAAGTCCATTCCTATAATCTTTATCATAAAATATATATCTATATATATTAAAAACATATAAATACATATAGAATATATTTTATATATGTAAAATATGCAGTACCTATGATCTAAATATGATGTTTATAAAGCCTTTATTTCTCACTGGAAATTTAATTTCACAAATACTGGAATATCTGTGCTTGTACTGCTCAGTGCTTAAACTTGTGTCATGGTTTTCCCGAGAAACCTTTTTATTTTTCCATATACATGTATAAGAAAGGCAAAGCTTTATGTAGGCTCATATGTTTTGCAGCTTTATGGGTGTCAATGACATTTGGCAAGATATATAGCATGAGTTTTGAGATTAAGAGTCTTCCCTATGTTTTATGAGCAATTGTTTTAAAGTGAGTAACATTGAAACAACAGTTCTCATAGTTTCCATAGTGTTTCAGTTTTTCTCTGTGCAAGGATGATGAACTCAATGTGCATTTCCTTGAACTTGCATATCTAAATCCAGTGACCTTCTTTAAATGCTTAATACTGCCAAACTCCTATTTCATTTTTGATTGCATATAAACCAAAAAGGGAATTTTAATCAAAAGCTCATCCTGATAGAAACATCAACAGATGTTTTAATTTCACTTATTTCAGTGTCTATTTTCCAGTACTGCTTTGTTTTTTTCTAAATATCATTTCAGCTGAAGTGCATGGATTTCAGATGTTTTATATTATGTTCTTAACCATGATGTCTTTAATTCTTATATAATCCCCAAAACTAATGAAAAAAAAAAAAACCAAAACCCAACCAACCAACCAAAACAAAAACAAACTCTCATAAAATTATAGGCCAGGTATCTTCAGATAGAAGATCTATCAGGGGACTAAAACAAATTAGTTTTGGTCAAATTTGGGATAAATCCTTCTCATCTTCTGTGCCTCGCCTTTCTGCTGAGTTATTGTCTTCCAGCTCACAGAAGGCCTACGTGAGGTGCAACAAGGAAGAGTTTCTTCTTGTGGTTCACCAGGCAGTTTAGTGCAGCACAGATTTCACCCCCCTGCAGAATATACTGTTCCAGATCTTTTTTCAACTCATTTGTACATCACTCCTTTCACGTGTGCATCTCTAATAGCAACAGATATATCCTGGTAAAGATATACCTGATCAACTCAATGCCTGAGTTGTGAAGCAATCAATGGCTGAAGAGAGCAGTGCCATTTCAGGAAGAGAAAAAATGTCCCTGAACTGCTTAAGTGATGGACCCTTGCCATAGAAGTCATTCATCTGGTACAGGGGGATGTGCTGTGTACCACCAAAGAACGTACATTCCATCTCTTTTCCAGTCAAGTCAGTCCTTGATCCCTTTCCTTCAGTTTGTGATATACATTTTTCTGTCTGTCATGTAGATGCCTTTGTGGAGCCACTTGTTTATTTTCTAAAGTGATTTCCCTCCATTTCACAAGATCATACTTTGCTCTAATTCACAGAAGAATGACTGTCCCCAACGTCCTGAATTCTTGCTGACCTGTTTAGAATTCTTTCATAAGTTGAAAGACCATTAAAATTATACATAAAGTTAAAGATGGATTTGGTGTGGTAGAATTTATACAAAGGTATACAAAAGAAATGTATTGATGTGAATACTAACAGTAAGTAATCAGAAAAAAAAAAGGGAAATACTTCTGACTGAAAAAGAAGAAAGAAATTACATTCTTCTTTCATTGTAACACAAACACTTGGAATTGTTTATTAAAATTAATTTGGTTTAGATGCACTGTCAAGAAGTAATAGGTTTTAGTAACATAGTTTTATGCGTGTGAGTATCCCTTTATATTGAACTGTACATTAAGTACAAACTTGCAAATTAAGTATGAAAATCCATATGTCTATAGGAATTCAGTATCAAGAATCATTAGGGAGGTCTGTAATTTTATATTTCTGGATAATATACACATTTTCTGTATGCAGGAAGCATTGGGTGTTTTGTCAACCTGACATTCTTTCAAAGGAAGAAAAGACAAAATAATTAACACCTTAAAAATATATGAGTTGTTAATTCAAAAAGAAAATAAGGACAAGTTTGTTTTTTTTACTGAAAATTTATGAAATATTTTCTTACTTAAAGTACTATCAAAATAAAAGCAATTTAAAAAATACATATAAAAAATATTTTCAAGTATTTTCAAGTTCATCTCTCTTTTACCTTTTGTGATTTTTAGAGTGACGGTTTCCAACTAAAATAAAACTTCTTCCAATATGAAAGAAACAGAGAAGCAGGGGAGACTGTCTGGCGGATATTACAGAACAAACTGAAACTGACTGTAGATAAAGTGCAATGAAATGCATAGAGTAAATGCATTGAAAGAAATTAGATTATCCTCTGGTCTCCTTTCTTTATAGAAATATTGTCTATGTCTTGTAAGTTATAACAAGAGGAAGCACAACATTTTCAAAGAGAAGTCATTTTTGAGACAACAGTATTCCTTAAGACACTGATGTATTTGATTATATTGTCTAGCCCAGAAAAGCAATCTGCCACTGCTTCAAAATTACAGGTGAAAAATACCAACACTAGAATATAAGAATGGACTCAAAATAATAATAATAAAAAAACATACCCAAAACATAATCTGTTTTTTCTAAGCAATGAAACCCACCGGAGGCCGGAAAATCTGCTTCACAGCACAGAAAACGCACATACTGTATTTCTTCCTCCTACAAGAGAAATCAACCACAATTAAAGAAGTAATCAACTTTTTATTCTTTCATAAAGAATATTCTTTCACAGAATACACCAGGTTGTAAAGGACCTCATGGATCATCTAAATCATTTATTGCAAAAACATGGTCTGGACAAGATGGCCCAACACTCTGTCCCGCTGAATCTTTAGTTTGCAGCCATTGCCTCTCAACCTATCACAGGCCTTTGTAAACAGTCTCTCCCCATTCTTCTTGTAGGCACCCTTCAGGTACCTCTTCTCCAGGCTCAGCTCCTTCAGAATCTCAAAAAAAATATCAATCTTGGACACTCCACACCCTCCCTGGAGAGAATATTCCAATAGATGGATGTCTTTGTTGTGAAAAATTACCCTTTTGTGACTATTTGGGATCTTCTAGGGGAGTAACTTGCAGTCATTACTCCTAGTCTTTTCCGTGTGACTCCTTGTAAAAAAGGAGTCTCCATCATCATGGTAGCTGCCCTTTAGATACTGAAACAATTAGCAGGAACCATTTAAAAAAAAAATGAACAAAAAAAAACCCCAGCCCACAAACAAACAAACAAAACCTTTTAATAATTTAAAGTACTTTTAATTCTTTAGAATATTTTAAAAATGTTAGTGAAAATAATAATATTTAAAAAAAAAAAATAAACTTAGGCAAATGATTCATAAAAAGCAAAATACAAAGCTTTCTTTCAAGCCTTTAGTTTCCAGAAACAGGCTCTATCTGCCTCTGCAATGGCAATTACTTGTACAGAAAAAAACAGAATCATCAGTTCTTTTACTGGAAGTGATGTCAGCCTCATTTGCTGTCCTGAAACAGAATGATCAGAAAAGAAGGTCATCCAGAACTGCAAACAAGTTTGCTTTCTTCCCTGCTTGACTCTTAGGTGATGAACCAATGGGTGAGCAATGCTAGAAAAATGAGACATATGCCATTCTTAATAAACAAATACACAAAGTATGAGAAGCTAAAGGACTTTGCACTGTTGGCACAGGAAGTTGAACAATAGCTATGGATAACCTTGTGTGCTCCTAAAACAGATATCAAAAAGCCCAAACAAATGTGTAAATCTTTCTGGAGATATAGGAGATATTAAAAGTACACTATAGCAAACTCACTGTGTGGTGAGACAATTACACATCCTAATACATTCTACAATGTGTGATAGAATGAAGGGGGAAAAAAAAAGAACTTTTTAAAAGATGTATTTCTCCTCTGTTAACTATGTTTTAGCTACAAACACTTAAATCTTATTATTTATATTTTAATATAGAGGCTTTTAAATGACAATTATATGTCATTAAACATATTCATTATAAGTAAATAAAATTTATAGCTAAAGACAAATAATTATAATTAAAAATAATTACATATAATTAAATATGGCATTAATCGTTATATTTAATTATAATATAGGGGATATTTAAGTTACAGGAGAGAACATCTGTTCCTTGCTATTCCTCAGTAATTTAGGGAAGTCATTCAGTTCTTCTAGATCTCTAAAATGTGGGATTGACTTTTATATAACCCATTAATATTCTCCAACAAAGAGATACATTGCAAGAAAACTAGACAAAGTTACAGGTAAATAGTTAAGAGATAGCCAATACTCCTTCAGACAGACCTGAAGAATTTAATGGTATAAAATTTCCAGAGCATGATATACTAGACTTTTGTTTTAGGCCCACTTTTTTAAGCACATTGAATAGTACAACCCACATATGTGACTGGGGTCTCGGCACTCTGACAGTATACACAGGAGCACAGGATGTTAGGGATTGGAAGGGACCTCTGGAGATCATCGAGTCCAACTTCTCTGCCAGAACAGGACCATAAAATCTAGTGCAGGTGACACAGGAATTAATCTAAATGGGTCTGGAAAATCTCCAGATAAGGAGACTCCACAGCCTCTCTGGAGAGCCTGTTCCAGTGCTCTGTGACCCTTCCAATAAAGTTGTTCTTCCTCATGTTGAGGTGGAATTTTCTGTGCTGTAGTTTACATCTGTTGCTCCTTGTCCTGTCACAGGGTGCTAGAGAGCAGAGGCTCTCCCTTCTTTCCTGATCGCCAGCCCTCAGATATTTGTATACATTTGGTAGATCCCCTCCCAGTCTTCTCTCCAGACTAAACAGCCCCAGGTCTCTCAGTCTTTCCTCATAAGGCAGTATCCCGGTCTCTTAATCACTCTTGAAGCCCTCCATTGGACTCTCTCAAGTAGATCCTGTCCCTCTTGAACTGGGTACTGTTTATAAACAATAGCAAATGCTGGGAAACAAACTGTCTTGCTTTACATGTTTACACCTTCTACTGCTCCAGGGTTAGTGAAGCTGTGAATGTGTTAACATTAAGCAGGGGAAAAGACAAAAAGGGAAGGAAAAAGGTATAAAAAAAAAAAATTAAAGAAACCAAACTAAAATGTGTTCTGTAGATTGGAAAACCAGAGCTTAGCACCATACGCTATAGCGACTTTCTGTGACCATTCTGAGCATTGCGTTTTCCATTCTAAGGTTTTATAACCACTGAGCCATATTTCTTTCACCTTCATAGAGGACTCTGAAAATATTTAGTATGCTTTGGGGATTATTTTGAAAGGACATGTTTGTGGTCAAATTTGTGTTGCAAAATGAGGAAGCCTAAATATGAGACACAGTGAAATTCCATATCAGTATGAAAAATGTTGCTTAGAGCTCTCACTTGTTTGTCATTGGTTTCCTTCATTTGAATTTAAAGGGACATGGGTTTGTGCTGACCCTTCAGTGCTGGGTCAAAGGATGGATTGCATGATCTTTGAGGTCTCTTCCAACTGGATGTTTTCTGTGACACTGTGATTATGTAAAATGAAATAAACTTCCCCACAGACTGGAAAAGGGGAAACATTGCCCCCATCTTCAAAAAGGGCAAGAAGGAGGAACCAGGGAACTACAGGCCAGTCAGTCTCACCTCTGTGCCTGGAAAGATCATGGAACAGATCCTCCTGGAGTCACTACTCGCTCAAAAGAATAGTGAAGAGGTGATTGGGAACAGTCAGCATGGCTTTGCCAAGGGCAAATCCTGCCTGACCAACCTGGTGGCCTTCTATGAGCAGGTGACAAAATTAATAGATGAGGGGCGAGCAACTGATGTCGTTTACCTGGACCTGAGCAAAGCTTTCGACACTGTCCCGCACCACATCCTGGTCTCCAAACTGGTGACACATGGGTTTGATTGGTGGACCACTAGATGGATAAGGAACTGGCTTGATGGCCGCACCCAAAGAGTGGCTGTCAATGGCTCCATGTCCCAGTGGAGGCCAGTGACAAGTGGAGTCCCTCAGGGATCAGTCCTGGGACCTATCTTATTCAACATCTTTGTGGGGGACATGGACAGTGGCATTGAGTGCACCCTCAGCAAGTTTGCTGATGACACCAAGCTGCGTGGTGCAGCAGACACGCTGGAGGGAAGGGAGGCCATCCAGAGGGACCTTGACAGGCTGGAGAGGTGGGCACAGGCCAACCTCATGAAGTTCAATAAGAACAAGTGCAGGGTCCTGCATCTGGGTCGAGGCAATCCCAGGCACAAATACAGGCTAGGCAGTGACTGGCTGGAGGATAGCCCTGAGGAGAGAGACTTGGGGGTGCTGGTGGACAAAAAGCTCAACATGAGCTCTCAGTGTGCACTTGCAGCCCGCAAAGCCAATCAGATCCTGGGCTGCATCAGGAGAAGTGTGGCTAGCAGGTCGAGGGAGGTGATCCTCCCCCTCTACTCAGCCCTGGTGAGACCCCACCTGGAGTACTGTGTCCAGTTCTGGAGCCCCTATTACAAGAGGGATGTGGAGGTGCTGGAACGTGTCCAGAGAAGGGCCACGAGGATGATCAGAGGGCTGGAGCACCTCTCCTATGAGGACAGACTGAAGGAGTTGGGGCTGTACAGTCTGCAGAAGAGAAGGCTCCGAGGTGACCTAATTGTCGCCTTCCAGTAGCTGAAGGGGGCCTACAGGAAGGCTGGGGAAGGACTTCTCAGGATCTCAGGTAGTGATAGGACTAGGGGGAATGGAATGAAGCTGGAGGTGGGGAGATTCAGGCTGGAGGTGAGGAGGAGGTTCTTCACCATGAGAGTGGTGAAACCCTGGAATGGGTTGTCCAGGGAGGTGGTCGAGGCCCCGTCCCTGGAGGTGTTTAAGAGCAGGCTGGATGAGGCTCTGGCCAGCCTGATCTGGTGTGGGGTGTCCCTGCCCATGGCAGGGGGGTTGGAACTAGATGATCCTTGTGGTCCCTTCCAACCCTGAATGAAACTATGAAACTATGAAATGAAAATCAACATGAAAAAAAAAAAAAAGAACAAACAATTTCTTCAATAAAACCTTTAGGCAGCAATGTATATTTTACAGTGAACATATCCTTAAGTCTTGTAGAAATGTGTCAAATTTATATTATTGTTATTAGTATAATCATTATTGTTACTATAAATTATTAGCAGTATTCTTGTTTTATGATGAAAAACATATTACTATATGCATTCCAGTGAAGTGGGAAGGGTCAGAGACATTTATTTTGTTGTTTATTATTGGTCTCAAAGGCTAGCATTAACAGGCCTATTAAAGTCACAGCAAAAACTCAGAACTACAGAGTTAGGTGTCTGGGTCACTATGAAGTTTGAATCTTAATATCTGCTGTTTCTAGGAGCTTTACCATAGTTTATATGCAGACAAGAAATCTGCTGCCCTTTGAGTATGACATTAAATACCATAAGAAGCAAGTTGGCCTTCTATTCATATGTCTCCTGGATGTTTGGTAATGGATTGAGATCCCCATCAGGACAGCAGTAGGGAAGGACTGAGGGTCTCCAGGTAACAGTTCAAAGCTTTTAATTTATTTGGGCAGAGTTTGAAACATTCACTGTGCATGTTCTTCAGTAGACACTGAAAAATGGGTGTGTTCTGGGAACTTCAGGTACTGAATGGAGTGATCAGCATGCTGAAGGGAAGTTTAAAAAAAAAAGAATTAGCAAATTAGAAAAATTAAGTAGAAATGTATTTAAAGAGTGTAAAGACAGATAAAATAAGATAAAAGATAATTTAAAAATAATAATTAACAACAACAACAGTATTAATAATAATAATAATAAGAATAATAATAAGAATAAGAATAAGAATAAGAATAAGAATAAGAATAAGAATAAGAATAAGAATAAGAATAAGAATAAAAGCTTTAACTGTTAGCTAGAAGCACGATGCCCTAGAGTGAGCTAGAACAGAACTAATTTTGTTCAGCAACTTTATTTTGAGCTCAGTCTCTTCTAAGTAACTGCACTTTCTGAATTTAATGGCATCTTTCTGGAGACAGTGGCTGCTTCTAGAAGTGACCATATTCAATATTTATAGTTATTACCAAGGACTGGTGTATAGAAAGGTTCTCACTATGGAGGTCGAGATCACTGCTAAATCCCATGTGCCATGTTCCGGGTGAGGAGTGGACAGTGCAGGTGACTCAAACCTGGCCAACAAGGTGTTCTATTCCATATATGAAATATTTCATGAAAAGCTAACTGATCAAACACCAAAAAAGGGTATTAAAAAAATCAGTATTATTTGTCTTCTTTAATGTGCACCAACCAGAAGCCCCCACATTTAAATTTCTTTTTATTATTTTTAAGGAAAATTTTTGGTTTTAACCTGAATATTCCTCCATGTCAAATAACTTTGCACAGTAAATGTATGCACATAAATTCAAGGCTCAGACATTCAGAATAAAATAAAATGACTTTTTTTTTTTCTTCATTCATTCCCTACAGTGCTGGTTGCAGTATAATAAAGATTATAACAGCTTATGATCCTTGGGATAAGCTAGCAAGGATGTAGAATACGAAGAACATGGTCAAAGTACTTACTGTGTAAACACTGCAGTAATACTAGCTTTGAATTTTAAGCATTGAAGTAAACTTATCTACAGAAGTCAAATAGTGTATATCATTAATCACTATAAAAAGAGGAACAAACGCCTTTGGAAAGGTCTCTTCATAGACAAGTTTCAGATGGGAATATGCAGATGCTGCTGAAGCCTAAGTATTTTAATTTATTTGCTATTTATTCTACACAATTTCAGGTAATTTTAAAAACCAGAGTGACTGACTACAGATGAAAAAAAAATAACAGATTTTTCTTGGAATTTGGAAATATTTCTTTAGATTTGCATTATTTAAAACCCATTAGAGTGGTCACTTGGTGAGAGAGCTGGGAAAAAGCAAGCCAGAATCAACAGGGCATAAGAAACATAAAGTAGGAGATTCCATGAAACCTTCATCTTTCTCTAGCATACTTTAGCAGCAGCACGTGAGTACTCTGGGATCTCTAAAGGAAAGATCAAGTCAAGGAGAACAAAGATCTGTGAGCCATTAAATCCAGGGAAAAGACAGAAAGCTTAAAGCCAAAGTGCTTGGAATAAACCCATAATTACTCTCAACAAATGATATCAGTTTCCAAGGTATGATGATGATGAGCTGTTGGCTACACCCTAATTTATCATCATATTCAAACTGTCTCTAGGAGCAGGTCTCAAATATGATACATTCTACACAAAGTGGAAGGCTGTGAAAGTGCTTTGTATACAGTCTAGTAAAGTGAATGTATTCAAAAAATGAAGGAATGAGAAGTTTATAAATAGCACAAAATGAATATTCAGTGTTCACGGCGTCTTTAAATACAGCATTCTCCCTGCTGAAATAACTCCCATTTAGTGGTCCACTTGGCAAGCAAGGTGTTAAACTCCCTCTTTTGCTGTTTATTTTTATTTGGGTTTGTTAGCTTCCCTCAATCTAGAATTCAAGTAAAGCAGCCTGAAACATAAATAAATAAATAAAGGTTTGCTCTGTGTGTATAACAACAAAACCATGACAAAGAGATTGATGTCTCTATTAAAGAAATAAGCGAGGGAAATAATATCTTAGTTTTGCTAAGGCTGTTCTTGCTGTTTTCTTTCTAAATATTTCATGGTACAATTTAAGGTTTGCAGCAAAAATGAAAACAACAAAAAGAAAAAAAAACAAACAAACAAAACAACAACAGCAACAAAATCCCAGCCCCTTCATCTGGCAGTGGAGATTTAAAGCCACAAGCAGCCAAATAATCATTTAGCTATGAACATCATAAAGAAAACAGTAAAGTATTCTTGTCAACACCTAGACTCCCAACAGACTATAGCCTCAGTGATCAGTTTCAATTTCCTGACAGACTCTTTGAGGCACTGCAGAGGATAAAAGAGGCTTGTGGGATTTGTTTGGGTTTGGGTGGTTGTTTTCTTTTTACTAGTAAAGAAGACCAATAAGACATGTTCCTACATTGGCAGTCACACAGACAGCTGCAACATCTCTCATAATGAACAAATGGGAAGAGTCTGTATATATGTGTGTGTATATACATATATTTACATGCATATATACATATACATACATGCTTGTTTATTAACTACTGATAGATACCTAACTGGAGCAGTTCAGATGGTTGCTTACAGATAGCCCTGTCAGTGTTCTACTTCACTTTTGCAGCAGCCACTCAAATGAAACCATTGAGACTAGCATTCACTTGCAGAAACATGGAAGAAATGTCTACAGTGAAAACCATTTAACATTTGCCTTTTGCCACTTCAACTCCTCTAAAGCAATGGACTTTAAGAGATTCTGAATCTGAAATTAGTTTGTCAAATGCATCTGAAATGAAGGAAAGAAAAACAAAATAAATTAAAGAAAGAAAGTAAATCTTGTTGCATTTTTTATAAATTAAAACAGTGTTAGGAGTGTCAGAAGAAGAGAAACAATTAGAGATTTATGTGCAAGTAAGTATCAAACTGTGCCAGGGGATGTTTAGGCTCGAGGTGAAGAGAAAATTCTTCACAGAAAGAGTTGTTGGCCATTGGAATGGGCTGCCCAGGGAGGTGGTGGAGTCACCATCCCTGGAGGTGTTCTAAAAAGGGATTGGACATGGCACTTGAAGCCATGGTTTAGCAGTCATGAAGTATTGGGTGACAGGTTGGACTTGATGAACTTGGAGGTCTTTTCCAACCTTATTGACTCTATGATTCATTTGTTACTCTCTGTAACCCTTAGAGTGCAGGAACCTCAGGTACTGAAGGTCATCGACCCTGGAGGCGTTCAAGAGGAGATTGGACGTGGCACTTGGTGCCATGGTCTAGTCATGGGGTCTGTGTTGATGTGTTGGACTAGATGATCCTCGAGGTCCTTTCCAACCTCAGTTATACTGTGATACTGTGATACTGTGTCAGTGCAAGTGAGCAGAGCTTCAGTACACTTTGACTAGACTACATAGCTGAGCCCACGAAGGTTGGTTACATTCATATATAGTCGTAATGCTATTTTGAACTGATTCCTGACTTAGACACCAATGCTAATAAAGACAGACTTAGAAGGCAAATGTTCAAACACATTTCTTGCTCTGCTATGCTCCTATCAGTCCAGCAACAAGGAATTATAGGGCATTGAACTGGTTGTTCTATATCTGTAGAAAGCATACAGAGGCCATGTATGTTCATACAAGTGTCCCAAGCATTTTCTTTTGCCCATGAGTCAACATGCTTTAGCAATAAAAGCCAGATTTCTACTCCAGGCTCAAGGACTCCAATCAAAATTACTTGCAGAAATGGTAAGACTTTATGGCTCAGGAATACTCATTCCAAACCAAATTTGATACAACATGGAATGGACTTATTTTACTTTTGGGATATTCCTATGAATATTTATTCTGTTTGGGAAAAAAATCAAAACAGTAAAACACAAAGGTCAGGGCACTAGATGAGTGTTTAGGGACCTGTGTCTATTTCTACAGGTGGATTGGCATCAGTAGAGAGTCCTTATTATTTTATTTTTTTTTTAATCCCTCTTCTAACATCTACCCATCTTGTCCTTTTTTTTTCTGCAGACTTCCAAATGCTGTGTTTTGCTGTATGTATGATCACCCTTCATGCTGTTTTATTTACTAATATATGAATATGTTTTGAAGTACTGGCAGATAATATCAATGGAAGCAAGCAAACAAACATGCAAGCAAACAAAAAAAAAACACCTCCACCATTCTTCCCCACACCCAAAAAAATGCTTAATAAAAGATTAATGGCTGAATGACATAAATGTGAACTTTACATACATCACACAAAACCAGAAGTTTAGGAGAAACAAACCTTGCAAGCTTGAACCCGTAAAGGATGACTGTCATTTATGTTAGTCATCAGAAGAAAAGGCTAACCTCTAAAACTGTTGTCCAGGAAGAGTATCCAAGAGAATTTTTTCAGAGAGCAAAGCCAGGTTCCAGCTTCTTAATAAGACATAGCCAAAGGCTGTGATTTTTAGAAGCAAATTGAACTGTGAATCTGCAGTAAACTGGAATCATCTGTAAACCATTTTATTATCAAACACAAATGTGGTTAAACAGATATTGCAATTGTCATGTCCCAAAAGACTTTTTCCTTGTTTTCATAAACATAAATATCTAAAGATTGATACTGTGTGGTAAATGCTCATATGGTCAAACCATTTGTGTCTTCCACATGCAGGTAGTATAAAAGTTCTCCAACAGATGTTCGCAATCTCTACTGCTATTGCAAGAATTCTAAAAGCACAGAAAATCATGAAATAAATGCTGGAATTAAATGATTGTTCTTCACTGACAAGAACAGAATTTTCAACTTAATTAAACCCTTTTTTTTCCTCCTTTTTTTTTCCTCCTTTCATTTTCACTGAGACGTTTTATGAAAGATCAAACTCATGTGTAAGCTGAACTCCAGTATGTCTTCAATGTGTATTTTATTTAGAAATAAGGAATTGTAAGGATTTCTGGTGAGAACATTGTCTAGATTCTGAAGCACTGAAGAGCATTTTTGTAAGAAAATGCAACAACCAAAAAAAAAAAACACACCCAAAAACCAACCAACCAACCAAACCTAAACCCCACAAAACCAAACCAACCAACCAAAACAACAATAACAACAAACAAACATGTTTCTCTCTGTCTTGGATTATAATACTATCTGAGAATACACTGGAAAATTGATGCCTCATCTCTTTTCTTCATTACTATCATGCCTGTCAAGGCTAAGAAATTATTTTACTATGCAAATATTAATGCCTTATGAAAGTAGTATTAGGTCAACAGAGGATTAAATGAAGCTGATGAATGCCAACAAAACTTAGAAGTAGTACAGGCAGTGGCAATGGTATAGCCATTTTCTTAATTAAATTTAAATTCTACATCTTAATTGTGCTGGTGGTCATCAAAATCCACTTCTGTGCAGTGGATTTGGAATGTTTTAGATGGGAATCACTTCTTAATGCCTAAGATTACATCACAATCATAAGCATCTTAATTTAGGAATAGTTCCTCCTATCTCTGCATAAAAGCCTGTTTGTCTATTTTACCATCCTTCTCATTTTATGATATAAATTATAATCTTGAAGCTTAGTATTAATAAACCACGTGACAGTGTCTGAAATAAATCAGTGGATAAATGGACCTGAAACCTTAAATAACTTGCCACAACTTTAGTCAAAAGATATAGCTCAAAGGTAGGGGACATGGAAACGGCAGTGGATTGCAGAACTTGGTGTCACTTTTTGGTTGTGCCCTGGCAACAGGCCAGTGAAAGACTAAAGAGTCTACTGCTATGACATTTCATCTGTATGCCCTGGAAAGAAAATAAAGGGGGGTAATCCAGAGCTAGAAGAAAATTGGCACAAGACAGGTGATCCGTGTCTCACCAAACACGCAGAGATAAAACACACCAATGAGGAACAGCCTGTAGTCAAGCGGAAGATCAGCTCTGTTTGGCAACCTCCCTTTTGGTGATTGCAGAATAGCCATTAAAATGAAAGAGGATTACAAAATCAACTCATAAAAACAAAATTGTGTCAGTATTTTGTAGACATAATGAAACTGGAAGTAAACAAAGGGGAAAGGACTAATCTTGGACCTGCAACAGTTGTTACTGTGTCTACACATCAACTTTCTAACTTTGAAATTAACAGAAAGAGACAAGTTCCATTACTTTGACAGATTCTTCTGCATCAGATGTGTCTTTGAGCAACTGTAAACTCAACCATTCTATCAGGTTCTAGTGTTCTCATTTGCAAAGATAATAAAAATCTCTGCAATACCAATGAGAAAAGGCGAATTGCTCGAAAGAACAAGTCAGAGTGTAAGCCCCTAAATTAGGTGCTTCAGTACATTGTTTCTGATACTATCCCCACTTACTTTTAATTTGAAGACTTTATTATTATTATCCAAAATATTCAGGTAAACATGCATATGTGAGGAATCATGGGATCTCACCACTGAGTAATGCTCTGTGTCCTCCAAGATTGTTACAGCAAAAGTAAAAGTGAACTCAGTACCTCGGCGCCCTTGTCTGCCACAATATATATTTCTTCTTTCCTCCAGAAACTCCCAACATCAAGGACAGAACAGAAACTGAAGAATTACTCCTTCTGCTACCTTAGGATGCATGTGACTCCTTAAAGATGGAACACAAGGATCCTAAGGCATTCTCCTTCTAACAGATCTCAGCTGTTTTTCTTGCTTTGACAGCAGCTGAAGACAGCTTGCTTGGACAGCGTGGTGAAAGATGAGTCAGACCTTTCTATGCATCAAGAAGTTTTCTCATGCCTAATATTTCTAAAAACTGAATGATGCAGGTAGCATATACCTTGTACTGGTGGAGTTACCATATTGTGATACAAAATTATGTAAATAGATTCTTAGAAAAATTACTTCTATCAAAGTCAAGTGTGGATGGGGTTGCTGTCAGCAATGTATCTGCAATGTCAGAGCTTCCTGGGTCTGCAACATTAGGCCTGAATTCAGACTTCATCACTAGTGCAGCAATAGCTTGAACCAGATATACCTGACTCTCTCTTGATTGCAGTGTATAAGACAATAATGGTCTTTCCTCAGACAGCTTCTGACAATAAATAAAGTAGGCTCTTAATTAAGACATTTATAGAAAATAAATAATTAAACTTACAACATTATTTATAATTTAAAGTGCAAATTCATGTAAAACTTATCTATAGTATGTTTGCTGTCTGCCTGATACTTATTCAAAACCCCTTCCCACTGCAGCTGGGAATGCTGTCTCTAACCACCAAAGGCAAGTGCAGAGCACTGGGGATGTAGAACAATTGGCATTGTTCAAGGTAACAGGGAGAGCTTTCATCCAAAACGCTCTATGTATCCCACAGATGCTGGTGTAGCTCCTAGTGCTGGTAGTGATAAATGATGTACAAAATGAGTGAACACTGAGACACAGGCACACATACAAAAGGCAATCTAAGAGGAATTCCTTGGCAGCAAGAGATAACAGGAGGTATGTAATTTATTTTTCCTTTTACACATCTGTCTTCCTACTCTCTAAACTTTGGTACTTGTTTTTCACTCTCTCAGAGTGCTCTGTTTGAAGACACATTCTTGAATATAACAGAAACAAAACCCTTATTTAGTCATGTCTGTAGGTGTTACATAGGTACAGATGGTGATCAGCAATATGTAAAGGTGCTTTTGTAAAAGTGTCCTGCACTCCTGAGAAAACAGTGTTCACATTCAAAAGGTAGGCTTTATAGTCAGAAGGGATCTGTGGTTCACCGTGCCCTATTGTTGCTCCATCATAATAGCTAGCATGTTTTTAGTTTCCTTTCACTTTATCTGTTTATGTATTTTCCTCAGTTTCAAATTGTCTGAGCCCCTCCAAAAGGCTGTGTGGGTTTTGCAAACTAACTTGTCTCATACACTAAACTGTGTAAAGAACATTTGCAACTAATTGAAAGTACACATACACTTCACAGATGAATGCTTGTCATTATCTTTCAATTAAGAATCTTGTCTGCCCCTATTCTTCATTACCTGGCTTTGAAACCTCCCTCAAATCCTGGCTGAGAAGCTCAGTTTCTTGAATTTTGGCTCTGGATTATGTCAGGTCTTGTTTATGGGGACAAAATATTATAGTCTACACTGACCTTGATAAGGCAAATATTTGGATGGAATAGGCATAATTCTCTCTGAAGCACTGGAGTGTGAAAGTTGGAATCAAAGAGTTTACAACATCATGCAGCATGCTCTGATCTATCCCCCCAAATAGAAGCATTTTAAAAGGAAATCATAGACATTTATCAACCCTGCTCTTGGCTCCTACACTGAACAGTATTATGTGACTCTGTATTTACATACATGCTGAGTGTTGTGTAACTCACTTATGTTTACATTATTTACCAGAAGCCTTTATGATTTCAAATGTCTTTTTCCAACCTGAGTGATTCTATGATACTGATTTTATGATCCAGATTAATAACCAAAACTACTTACAAGGGAGTCCAGACATACATAATTTAAAGCTGTTGAAAATCCAGCTAGGTTTTCCTGTGAATAGACAAACTCTAACTGATTTGTTCCTTCCGTGTTTAAGGTTTTGAAAACATTACTACTCCTTTTAAAAACTTAACACCAAGAAGCCATTGAATATCTGAGTGGAGGCAGGGAGGAAAAAGTCAAGGAAGAATGTTGGAGCATGTAGGATTGATTGTCAATACAGTTTTATGCATGTGAAACACAACAATCTTCATGACAAAAAGAACATTAGGATGCAGTAAAATAATGCTGATTTTATGGCTTGGCTGAGGTAGAACATTTATTATCTGATTCCCATGACTGTTGTAGTAGACTCATTGGGATCTTTAAATTAATTATTCCTGTTTCAAATAAAATTGAGAGGAGAAAAAAGGCCATAAACCAATACAAATATGCTAAAAAAACACAGATGAAATAACTATGAGGTTGATGATCACCTTTAAATTGCATGATACATTTTATGTTTACTATATTTATAGATTTTTATTAGAATAAACCTTTATTAGAATAAACCAAACCAGGTTAGAAGAGACCTTCAAGATCATCGTGTCCAACCCATCAACCAATCCAACCCACCCAAACAGCTAACCCATGGCACCAAGAATCCCATCAAGTCTCCTCCTGAACACCTTCAATGACGGCGACTCCACCACCTCCTTGGGCAGCCCATTCCAATGGGCAATCACTCTTTCTGTATAGAACTTCTTCCTAACATCCAACCTGAACCTCCCCTGGCGCAGCCTGAGACTGTGTCCTCTTGTTCTGGTACTGGCTGCCTCGGAGAAGAGACCAACATCCGCCTGTCTACAACCTCCCTTCAGGTAGTTGTAGAGAGTGATAAGGTCACCCCTGAGTCTCCTCTTCTCCAGGCTGAGCAACCCCAGCTCCCTCAGTCTTTCCTCATAGGGCTTGTGTTCCAAACCCCTCGCCAACTTTGTTGCTCTTCTCTGGACTCGTTCTAGCAAGTCAACATCCTTCCTAAACTGAGGGGCCCAGAACTGGACACAGTACTCGAGGTGTGGCCTAAGCAGTGCAGTGTACAGGGGCAGAATGACCTCCCTGCTCCTGCTGGCCACACTGTTTGTGATGCAGGCCAGGATGCCATTGGCCCTCTTGGCTGCCTGGGCACACTGCAGGCTCATGTTCATCCTACCATTGACCAGTACCCCCAGGTCCCTCTCTGCCTGGCTGCTCTCCAGCCACTCTGACCCCAGCCTGTAGCACTGCATGGGGTTGTTGTGGCCAATGTGCAGAACCCGGCACTTGGATGTGTTAAATCTCATGCCGTTGGATTCTGCCCATCTGTCCAGCCTGTCGAGGTCCCTCTGCAGAGTCTCTCTACCCTCCAGCAGATTAACTCCTGCCCCCAGCTTGGTGTCGTCAGCAAATTTACTGATGATGGAGTCAATGCCCTCATCCAGATCATCAATAAAGATGTTAAAGAGCATTTATCATGCTTTCAATGTTTCAGAGTGTTTCTGGGTGACTAAAGAGTATCAGTATGATTTCATATGTGTATGTGTACATAAACATACTTCATGAAGTTGGCCTGCTGACTATAAGCAGAACTTAATATGCTGGACTAACAACTGTAACTAGAAGATATGATCAAATAAACAGAGTACATAAGTTACTACACAACATCTGAAATTATAGAACAATTCTAAAGTATAGATTTTTTTTTTTATTATTTTTCATATTGGGGGATAGCTTCTGCAGCAAAATATTCCATCAGACCATTAACTCTTTAATATTTAGTATTGGATTTTGATGTATATGTATGAGCCATATCCCATTAGGTGATACAAATAGCCTTGAGTTTCTGTGATTATTTCTGTGAATACTAGTGGCCAGTAAGTTATTCATGGGGCAGCAGTGTGCCTTGTAGCCAAGAAGGCCAGAGGTATGCTGGGGTGCATGAAGAAAAGTGTGTCCAGAAGGTCTAAGGAGGTTTTTCTGCTCCTCTACACTGCAGGTGAGACCACACCTGCAGTACTATGCCCACTTTTGAGCTCCCCAATTAAAGACAGAATGAAATATGCTGGAGAAAATCCAACAAGGAGCTACAAGGATGATGAAGGGACTTGAGCATCTCTCCTATGAAGAAAGACTGAGAGACCTTGGGCTATTTAGTTGGGAGAAAAGAAGGCTGAGAGAGGATCTTATTAATGTTTATAAATATCTGATGGATGGGTGTCAAGAAGATGGTGACAGGCTCTTTTCACTGGCACCTGATAATAGGACAAGAAATAATGGATATACAGGGACTTCCTCCTCAACACGAGGAGAAACTTCTTCACAGGGAGGGTGATGGAGCACTGGAACAGGTTGACCAGAGAGGTTCTGGAGTCTCCTTCTCTGAAGACTTTCAAAGCCAACCTGGACATGTTCCTATGTTGCCTTTCCTAGGTGATCCTGCTTTTGCAGCAGGATTGGATTTGATGAGCTCTGGAGATCCCTTCCAACCCCTAACATTCTATGATTCTATGATACTACACCAACGTTAGTTCACAGTTTGCTTGACTTAGGCCTTTTCTAAAGGTAGAAAAAGAAGTAAAGCAAACAGAGCAAAAATGATCAGCATTCAAGCAGAAGAGAAATATTTGTCTCATTGAATATTCTGTCACATATTTTGAATAAAGGCATAGTTTATTATATAAATTAAGCTAAAATAACTGTTCTGTGGGTTTAGTTTAATGTCATTTTACTTATTTCCTATTCATTATTTTCTTACAATAAAAAATCCTGTTGTGCCAGTATGCAAGCTGAGCATGGATGTGCATTCCTATGTTGTTTAAAGGAAAGAAACAAAACAGTTTCTGCTGTTGATATTCTTAAGTTTCTCATAGCATAATTACAGTTACATAAAAAAGGGAGATTTTGTTTACTAAGTTTGCTTTGACATTTTAGTTCAGTTATTGCCATGGCACAAGACAATTTGATTAGGTCATTTGCATCATCTGAATGGAATTCTGAGTAATGTCATCATTCAATGGGTCATTGAGAACAGAAAAGTAATTGTACCCATCAAATCAGTCTTTATAATCAAGTAAATAATACTTGGAAGGTATTATTAGTCTGTGCAGACAAAAAGTTTGATATTCAGAAAATGATTAGGGACTTTATAGTTGAAAAAGATACTTAATTGTACATAAAGGAGGATGAAAAAACACCTCTCAAAGTGAATCCATATTTACAGCCAATCTTATTCATATCTGACTGATTTAAGATCTTAAATATGCTGTGATGCGGCTGATACAAGAACTACTTTCAGTGATAATTTAATTTCACTTGTAGGCATTAGTTTAATCTGATGGAGGCAGTGCACTGGGTTCCTGGGGCATATGTTTGAAAGTGAAAGAATAAAAATAAAAATCCAACAGCACAAATAGAAAACCCTCAATGCAAACTGAAATCTCAAACTCCCCAGGCCTCACAGGTTTTATGAAAACTCCGTACAGTTTTCTCCTTATTGAATCAGATTCCTTTCACAACTCTTACAGCTATGAAAATTCCACCTACTAAATATCTCAGCAAGTCAATAGCACACCTCAGAGATGTTGCCTGTTGTTTCTACAGTGGATTATACATTTTTTGATGTAGAAATTTTCAAAACACCCATATTTCTAGAGGAACTCACTATCCAAACTTGTATAGAAATATTTAGCTTCACCTGCCTGAAGCACTTGACATTCAATCAGCCCCAGATGGCCCAAGTCAGTCCAATCTTTCATTTAAAATGTACACCCAGCACTGGAGGTGTGTTGAATCTGTTGCGTATTAAGTTAGCCTTTGTCAGCAGAACATTGAAAGGATTTAAAGGTGTGTTAACAAATTACCTTCATTCAGAACACCAACTTGACCTGAATCTCCTGAGTTATAAAATTCAATATGATAAAAAAAAAAAATAAAAAAGGACAGCCTGGGTTAGACTCTTTTGGAATTGTAATATTCTCACTTTCAGCACAATTGGCAAGAGTCATAAGAAACCGAGAAATGTCTTCTATTGAATAGAATATGAAGTAATCCTGCATTTAATCTCTATACTATAAAGAATATATATATGTATCTCTGTATATCTTGCCCTAGGCCAGTGGCAAAGAAGAGAGGGAGTTCAATCCTGCAAGGTACTGAGTGCTCTGGCTGTGATCCAGCAAAGCACTCAACTATGAGTTTGAATTAAGTACATGGATCACACCACTAACTTCAATGGGATTAAAGACAAACTAACCTTAAATGCTTTGCTGGATCACTGCCACAGTGCTCAGCACTGGCTGAATGCAAATACAACCTGAGAGGAGCATTTTCCTCCCTGTGGTTCCAGAGAGAGATCACAAAATACAAAGTTCCTTTCAGAAAAGAGAGTTCACGTGATAGACAGATTGAATAGGTTCAGAAAGGTGGGACGATTTAAAGTCTTGGGATTCCTGTGTTCAGACAAACAAACAAAGAAACAGATAATGCTCTTTGACTTTCCCAGGTTCATTCATTTATTCCTTTAACATAATGACTGAGTTTGGACAGGGATATAGATAAAGCAGAAGAAATCAAGTGAAAGAGTAGAGACACAGTAAACAATGCTCCCTATTTTCCTTTGCCAAATTCCTGTCTTGATTTTAGCTGTGGCCTCTGTTACTTCTGCAATTGAAAAGAACAAGAAGTCTCTAAGTTTAAGAGCGTATGAATACCCTCACAGAATACACACCAGTTGAAATCAGACAATACAGTTTATACAGTTAGACATAAGTGACTTTCTTATGTGCCTGCTGCTGCTCCAGCTGAAACCAACAGTTAAGTGAATTTAGGAAAAATAGACTATTTGTTTTTTTAAAATAATGCTTTTCAACATTCTATATTAAAAATACTAACTTTATAATTTGCTTTATAAGTTTTTAACTTCCTTTGGCTTGCATGAGTGTAGAGAGGGCCTAGACAGAGCAATGGAGGCTGATGAAAGAAGACAGGTGAATCATACTTAGCTTTGCAAAACTGAAGGAAGTAAGAAATAAAGAACAATTAATTTCTACACTTCCATCTTTCACCTATTCTTGATGGACAATAAGAAAGGTTTTGCACCTGTTAAGTATTTTAGGCCATGTTGACAGTTAAGAAGTTCTTCACCGTGAGGGTGGTGAGACACTGGAACAGGTTGCCCAGGGAGGTGGTAGAAGCCTCGTCCCTGAAGGTTTTTAAGGCCAAGCTGCCTGGGGCTCTGAGCAACCTGATTTTGTGTGAGGTGTCCCTGCCCATGGCAGAGGGGCTGGAACTGGATGATCCTTGAGATCCCTTCCAGCCCTGACAATTCTATGATTCTATGAATTCATCGGACAAGCCTGCAAGCTTGTGTTCAAACATTAATTGTCACAACTACACATAGATGATGAACATGGGCTGTGTAACATCACTTTACCAGAGCGATGGCATGACTTGAACAAACATGTAATAGTTGCTGCATACTGGATACCTTGACTGCCAACATTAAAACCATGCCACATTAAACTTCCTGTAAAAGATAAAATGTCCTTTAAAATAGCATCCAAAAACCTAGGACTGGCTTAGCAAGCTTGGCCATGTGTGGGTTCCTCGAAGGCTGGAGTCTTATTTAAAAATAATACGCAACACACACACAATAGGGCTCCATATTTCAAGGGAAATAATTAAAGACTGCATTGCAGCTTCTAGCTAACAGCTCTCATTGAAGCAATGGGCAGCTCTGGCAAAAGTCTGCCACAGTGCACCCTGCAGTACGATCAAATCAAACTGATAAAGAATTCTATCAGAGGTTAGCGAACATGAGACACCTTTGAAATACAAAGTGCCCAAGCAGCTCAGCATGCACACTCTTTTTTTTTTTTTCTTTCCCTTTCCTCCCCCCCAGGTTTATCTTATTCCCACAATTCAACTATTCATCTTTTCATCACATCCATCAATCTTTTCCTTGTTGAGAAACAATTGTATCCTAGGAATCTCTTGAACTCATTTATACTCTTCTCTTTATTCTCATTTCCTTGAACCTTGTTCTATGGCTTTATTATCTTCTATATGAGACATGCTCCGATTTTCTATTTACTTCCAGATCTTTAATGCTATAAAATGTTCTTCAGATTTGAAATCTGTCACCGACATGTATTAGTTCCTTTCATAAACTGGAAAGCTCCGTTCTGATTCACCTCTTGAAATCTGAAGAAGGTTCTGCAGTCATAAGGGTACATTTTCTTTGTTTAGAAAATATTCATAATGATATTTTAAAACAGGATTTGTTTTCTTGGCTACATTCCCATAGATCTACCTTTCTAAATGTATAATCAGGGCAGTTGAAAGCATAAACAGTGAAATTCCTGATATCCGCTTCTTATTATACATAGATATTTATCCTTCAACTTCTGAAGCAAATAGAAAAGAAGCTACTGCTTGTATGTAATACAGGAACTCATTACCTAGTCTTTTGAAAGAATACATTGTGTTCTAGATACACTAGCAATTCTTAAAAATACCTTAACTTGGTTTGACTGAAAATTCCACTTGGATCCAATACGTGGAAAGATTTTAGAATAAACCTTTATTTTAGAATAAACCAAACCAGGTTGGAAGAGACCTTCAAGATCATCGCATCCAACCCATCAACCAATCCAACCCACCTAAACAGCTAACCCATGGCAATTTTAATCTGTAGTTCACTGATCCCTGCCTAAATCAGATAAAGAGATACCTACACTTTTCGAAGTCCAGTATCTCTTCCATAGGACATGTGAAATGACTGCAGTGATTGTAACAGACCATTTTCTGGGAGACAAGCTGCCATCAGGAAATCCATCATCAGCATTGTTTGGGAAATTCACCAAAGAGGCTAACAGCTAAATGCATTTGGAAAGATAATCTTTTTCTGTGGTTAGACTTAAATCTAGATTAAGGTAGTTCTCTACTGATTTTTGACTGTTGCAATGCCCTGCTGAGGCCTACAGCACCTGGAACAGCTTAGGGTGATCTCTAGGTCAGTCCTTCATCTAAGCTCCTACTTTCATAGTGATGTTAACTAAAGTTTTCTACACTTAAGAGAACTCCTTTGTGAAGTCACTGCACAGACTATTTGCAATAGCAGCACACAAAAACTGAGCTCTTGATTTTGAACCCAGAACATCTCATTGTCCAGCTAGCTCTAACTGAAAGTTCTTGGTAGCTCTATGAGAAGTCTCTAGATATGTATAAGTTAAGATCAAAATGAAAGTTAAAGCCTGAGTTTACACTTCATTTGAAAAACAAGCACTCTGGTAATTTTTCCATTTATCTTTTGGAGTCACAAGGGAAATGAACAAAACAAATCTCACACAAAGAAGGTAAGCACATCCAGGCATCAAAAAAAGTAGATTTCTTCTAATTGTGTATGAAAATGCCACAGGCTTCTATCTGTGTTACTGGGTTAGGAATCTCTTTCTGCTGTGTTGTTCCCCTAGCCCCTCTAGCACAACTGGAAACAGAGTTCTGAAGAAATCAAGCAAATGCCATTCATTTTGGAAAGCATTGGAAATATTTATCTTGAAGCTCTGTTGTTTATAATTAGTGACTAACCAAGCACAGTTGAAACTTTCTGATGAGTAGGTAGAGAAGTGTTTTAAAAAATGGGAAATGGGAGCTTACAAAGTAAAAAAAGATGAGCTACTTGTGTTAAAAACTGAGAGAAAATACAGTCATTACATATTACTTAAAAATAAAACTAAAAAAAAATAATCTCTTCTCTGAATGCAGCTCAATAAGACAACAGATAGAACTTAACTACTCTCTGTTATTATAAGTGATTGAGATATCTCACTCTTCCTCCTCCCCTAATTTTCACTCTCTCTTTCCTCTCCGAATCCTTTCCCTCTTCATATCTGCTCTTGTCCCAGTGTAGTTGTCCCACTTCTTTTATGTCAGCTCCTATTTGTCTACTCTTGAAAGTAAATGAACATCAGAATCTGTGGAAGCAGGAAGCTGTAAACCCATTCAACTTGCTGTAAGAACACAAAATTGCTTACTTCTGTGTATATATATACACATAATTTTTGTTTGAGTATTTGTGGGGGCTTTTTTTTTGTTTATTTTCAGCCAGATTTCATTTATTGAATTGATCTATGGCATAACACTTGAGGTGGCTCAAAGTTGGGAAGGGTAGTACAGGAAGAAAGGTAGAAGCGACAGAGATTGAGGAGTAGGACATTCCTATTTCCCTTTCGAAGGCAGCAAATTATTAAGTCCTCTTGCTTGTATAACTGTGTCACTAGGATGTGATAGTCTGAAAAGAACAACAGAGAAATTTTGATGACACATAGACCTAACTTAAGGTCTATCTTTATACATCTACCTTAAGTGCCTGAAAATAGAGCTTTGCCTCTAAATATGTTGACAGATTTCTCAGGGGGTGATAAGACACACAGCAAAGAAGCTAAGAGCCTGACAACTTCTAAATCAGATGTCCAAAGTGAAATGGGGTTAAGACATGAATATTCATTTGAACATAACCCTGAGGGCCTGGGGCAGAAAGGGGGATCCTGAAGTTTTTCGCAGGGCCTGTGTTTTGTAGTTGATGAAGAAGCTAAAGGGATTATTTCTGACCTTGCAGAAAAGACAACTACAGAGGTAGGAGTCTCTTAGAGAGAATATCATGCCAGTAACCAACATACTTTTGCTTAGAGATGAACTCTTTTGCTGCAAACAAAATATGATGCAGTTGGCTGGCTTTCTATACTCCATAATAATACAAGGTTTTAATGAGGTTTTGCTGACACAAAACTGTAATAATATAATACAAATCAGTCCTGTACTGAAAATTAGGGTCAACTTAAACTAGGACACTTTCTTATATTATTCTCTACCCTCTTGCAATGCAATAAAACACTATTCACTTTTGTAAAGGTTTATTTGCATCGAGAAACCAAGTTCAATACGCTGCCTATGTTGATACATAGATTTATTTTTTCTGCTAGTTTGAAATGAATTCTAAATCATTCACTTTATATGGACTTGTTTTCCTCCTTGGTAGGTATATCACAATGCTCTAAACTACAATGAACATTGTTTCTTGCCTTATATCTTCTTCACAGTTTTTTGGTTAGTTGGTTGATTTTGGTTTGTTTGCTTGGTTTTTCTGTTTGCTTGCTTTGTTGGCTGGTTTGGGTTTATTTTGCTTGTTGGTTGTTGTTTCACATAGTCTCCCCGCATTTCATTAACATGCACATGGGCTAAGACCTTTTTCTTCTCCACTTTAGTTGTGAAGTTCCTCAAAAACACCAAAAGAGGTTTTCTCCATTGCCTTCAACTTTGTTGGTGCATTTGCTGGATAGAAATATTTGGGTTGCCTTTCAGCAAGGTCCTTTGAATTTTGTTTCATGCACAATTGAGTTTCCTTAGTTAGAGGTTTTGCACTGTGCACAAAGTGTCGCAGCACAGGGTTTACACACATACCCCTTCCTTGCACTTGCTGTCTACTGCTCAGTGACAATGCCATCATAAATGTTGCATCATGCAATTTTATCTACAAAGTCATTCTCATATATGTTTTGATGCTTCATAATCTGAGGGTACATTTGCATCTTGCTCCTATTTGGAAATAGACTGGCATTCAGACTACCTCTTAGGAAGTAAATAGCTGTATTTCTTTGTAAGTAAAAGCTCAGATATTTATGGCTTGAGGGTACATGGTAGTTGATCTCTAGCTTGATCTAAAGCCTAGTGAATCAATGAAAAGACTTCTACTGCAGCAACTAGCTTTGTATCAGGTCCCTTGTGCTGTATCTGTCTTCCACTAATGACAGATGCCTTGTCCTGTAATTCTCAGCAAAGGAAAGAGCATTTTACTTAACAGCTGGTATAGGATGCATCTCTGTTAATTCAACGCTAAAAAGTAGCACTCCAGTACAAGGTGTAAATTCATTTATAAAAGCAAGAGCAAAATTACAGACCTTTACAATTAATTTATCACTGTTTGTAATTTCTAGCCCATGTCAAAAGACATAGCAATAAATATTTAGCAAAAGAAAGGAAATTTCCATTTAGGGCATTTTAATAAATGTTTAAAAGAAAATCAGCATAGATCACTTGGCTCTGGCTAACATTGTTGTTTTTTTTATCTTGCATCTGTCTTTCTTTGATGGATGTTGTTCATGCTCTTTAGTTTACAGTAACAAGCAGGGTTTTAATTTTTCTATCTTCTTCTCTCCAGTGCCAGGCTATGATGGATGATGTGACAAAAAGATTCATCAGTAAATTCTAAATCCCAAATACAAAATAAATTAGTGGTATAAAAAAAGCGTATTTGCATTCTCCTCTGACAGCACTGCAAATGCATCTACTGTCCTCTCCTTTTTCCCTTTCACTTGTTTCATCTTGATAATAATGGTAACTCAATATAAGGATATCTTGCATTTTTTAAAACACACAAGTGTACTGCATTGATCTAATATACTTTGAGTCATTATTTAACTTCCCGCTTTGGATATTGCATTGAAACAGCACCAGCTGAATAATAGGCAACAAGCTCGGAATCACAATGTGGATTTCAAACCAGCTATGTTCCATGTCCTAAACAGAATTTCTAAACCACCATGATACCAATTTGCCAAGTACTAACCATGTGTAAAGTATGAATCATGAATATCCAGTCATCTTTCTTTGACTCTTCTGAAGGGCAGCATTCACCTTAGTAATTAGTTTCCTCAAGTTTAGGGATGCCTGGGTTATTGACAGGTCTGATGTAATTAAATGATTGTTTGGAATACTTCTGGGGTCCTGTATTCCTCATGTAGAGAAAAACCAGGCTTCCCTTATTGCTAAAATGAACAGCAAAAAACAGTGACAGAAGAGCTGAGTACAATTTTTGATCCATTTAAAAGACATTTCCTCTTGCATAAAATTTCTAATTCAGAAGGGAATTTCTTCATTAATTGCTCTTGCACAAGACTTCTATTAGGCACCAACACACACACACAAAGAAGGAAGAAATAACTATTTAGGAACTTAAAAGCTGATAGTTATTGAAGCTAGGCCAGAGTAAAATAAATTTATGCAACTGAAAAATGTAGCTAAAAATCAATAGTGAGAAGAAAACTGGATGAATCCAAAATGTTTCTTACATATAATACCATATTTTCTGTAATGATATCTCGGCATTGAAGTTATTCATTCTTGCTGAAAAGCTACTTTGAGGTCAATCTCAGTAGTGGCTTACATTGTTACCAAACAAAAGCTTATTTTTATGATGTGGAGGGCATCTTCTGCAGTTCCTTTTACAACTCTCTTCAAAAGTAATTCTGACCAGGTTAAAAAAGAGATAATAAGGCATCCTTACTCTGTAATCAATATCCAGCTACCCAGATTAAAGTTTTTTGTCACTTATGTAACCTTTGGAATTGTAAAAGTGACAGATTTTGTCCCATAAGTTTTTATCTCAGGGCTTTACATTGTTACTTATTATTGTGGTACCTGAATACATATAACATCTGGTGGAGTTTTAACATTTCTTTTAGAGAGGTTCTTACTCTTTTTTAAAAGACTTGCAGAGGCTGAGTTCAAAGGCACATATTATAAGATTTCGGTGTTTCATTCTTGTCAATGTGGAAAAAATAAAAAGAAGATTGTTTTCTAGCATAAAGTTTCCTCTTCTAAAGACTGGATTTTGTAATGAGCAGGAAAATATTGAAACTTCCTTAAACAAAACAAATCTGGCTGCATAAGTTTTATTTGAATGGCCAGGAATCAGATGTGTCACAAGGGCATATTTTGAAACATCGAATTTTGTGCAACTGAAACATCTAAGAGGATGAAGCACCCAGGGAACAAAATTTCAGCTCACTGCTCCAGTCCCCCAGCAAACCAAACCAATATGCCAACACAGTTTATGAGATCAAACACAGGCTCTGAAGTTCCATTCCTTTTCTTTTTACCTGTTGTACAGTTGAATATTTCAGCAAATGTGGAAGCTCCTGCTGGCAAAGTGAAGTTGAAACAAATCTTTCTTGGGCCAGGAACAAAGAGATCATCATGCCTGTGTTCTCATCAGGCAATGGCAATGCCTTTGGGAGTCAGTATACTCTCAAAGGAATTATTACAATATCTGTCTCAGCAGGAATATAACTTTTGTGGGGCTAGAAATTGAGCAGTGAAAATATGTAAGACAAAGAATGGCAAAACCCACATTACTGGGGAATAAGAAGACAAAATGGGTAAAATCTACAAACACACAGAGAAAGCTTTGCAGAAGAAAGGAAAATGATTGATTTAATGCATTTGGGAAATTATGCTCTTAAGGTAGAGAGGAGTTAGAATTGGCTTAATTATAGGACCAGGCATGAAAAGAGAAAGGATACAAGTGCAGAAGATATTTGATTTTGCAGAACTCTTGAAATGCAGAGGATACATAAGAGTATGCTCCCAGAACTATCCCAGAACACTTCAGAGCCATGAGACCACTAAGGCAGGGAAGGGTGTTTTGTTGTTTATTGGTTTTGTCTGACACTTCTCACGTAGTCAGTTGTGTAGCCCAACTGCAATTTGCTTTCAAGTATGAGCAAAGTGCCCATTCGTGTAATGCTTGTACCTCTCACAAATTCTTCAAATCATTATAAGTAAAGCTACAATGATTTCATCTTCAGCCAGGGCTGTTGGAGATGCCTGGGGAATGCAAACTCTATTGCCAAGACCTGGACGCTGTGGTGCCAAAGGATTATCAGCATTGCTGGAGTCAGTTCATATCTTAAGTGCCTCAGGCAGGGACAGGGAATATCCCTTTACAGCACCAGAAAACTTGTGGCTTATGGGGTTCAAAGTCTATAAAACCTCTCATAGCATTCCTGCAGTATTCCAGCAAGGGTCCTCAATTACATCTATGACACATTTTGTTTTCCTTACTGTGCCAAATTTATATTGTCTATTGCTGAAAATTTAATCTAGTTAAAAAATAACAACAAAATAAAGCAAAACAAGAAAAAACCTTCAAAGAAAATGCATTCACTTTATCTTCTGTTTCCAAATATAATTACATCATACACATTCTTTACTTTTCCACCATATGTATCATATGGGTGCAAAAAGGAACATCAACACGTACCTCTCCTTTTTCACTTTACTTGGAATCTTATTTTTTTCCTTCCAGGATACATCAAAAGAGTGATTCTGCAACTTTAAGAAGTGTTTCTCAGGCCATAAAGCAAATTAACACAGCTTTTTTTCACTTCCACTCTATATGCTCATCACTGAAACCTCCTGATAGCTTTCAATATGAATGAGGAAACTGGGACATCATATCTGAAAACACAGTTAGATGTTCCAGTTTCAGTGGAAAATAACCATCATTTCAAGTCATACTTGAAAAGAAAAACACAATCTTTTAACTTTTTTTTCCTTCTCCACCAGAGTAACTCCAAAGGCTTAGCATGAGCTGTTGCTATAAATAACAGCAGTTACTGGAAATACTATGGAGCATATTACAAATGTGTTTGAATTTGAATTACTGTAGCAGTGCTGTATAAAAGGCAATATGAATATGCAAAACCCATGTGGGATGATTGAAACCAGAGGAAAACCTATGGGATACAAAATAAGTTAAACTCACCAGCTCCCTCATTCATAGAATCAGAGAATTGTCAGGGTTGGAATAGACCTCAAGAGTCATCTAGTTTCAACCCCCCTGCCATGGTCAGGGACACCTCACACTAGATCAGGTTGCTCAGAGCCACATCCAGCCTGGCCTTAAAAACTTCCAGGGCTGAGGCTTCTACCACCTCCCTGGGCAACCTGTTCCAGTGTCATTCAATTCTGCCCCCTGAAGTTATGCTCTTGCCATTGAGGTGCTACTAAAGGAATATTAGAATTTAACAGGAGACAAAAGTGAGCAACATGGTAAAAGGAAAAGCTACATACAAAAGAAAAGCTAATGTGAGTTGCAAATTTCATGTTTCCATTCTATAACTGAGAGATGAGTAAAAAGTGAAGACAAAGTATACAAAAGTCTCCAACTAAGCCTTATAGGTTACTCCTAAAAATCTAGGGAAATGAAAGATACCCACTTATTAAGACCCTGTAAACAGGCAGAGGTTGGTCTCTTCTCCCAGGCAGCCAGCACCAGAACAAGAGGACACAGTCTCAGGCTGCACCAGGGGAAGTTCAGGCTGGAGGTCAGGAGGAAGTTTTACACAGAGAGAGTGATTGCCCATTGGAATGGACTGCCCGGGGAGGTGGTGGAGTCGCCGTCACTGGAGGTGTTCAGGAGGAGACTTGACAGGGTGCTTGGTTAGATGGGTTAGTTGATTAGGTGGTGTTGGATGATAGGTTGGACGCGATGATCTTGAAGGTCTCTTCCAACCTGGTTTATTCTATTCTATTCTATACCCACTTATTAAAACTAATATAAAATCTGTGCTAGGAATACATCTTAGATATCTAGTCATGGTTTCAGCTTTTCTTTGTCACACAACCAGGTAGGAAACAATTTATCCATCACGCATTGGGACATGGTTCTTTGCTAACTGTTCTTTGGTTTTATAGTCTTAGCCACAGAAATTGCTTTAGGAAGGAAATAATATCTATGAAATATTATCATTATAAAAATTATACCTTTATCTCCTAAAACCACAACTGTTTGAGGAGGCTGGAGCTGTCCCTTAAAGAAGAAGCTGTCATATTTCAAGATTTTCCAGGGTCATTGAAAAAGGCAGATTTAAAGCTAAAATAAAACTGTCCAAAGCAAGCAAAAAAAAGCTCCAACAACACACACAGACACACAAGGTAAAATCTTTATTAGGTTCTCCTTCTATCTGGTATCCCAAAAAGTTTGCATTGTCCTTTTTTCAAGCAATTGAAATTTTCCCTTTAGCATTAGCTGTGTGAAACATACATTGTGTGATATTTCATGAGAGGTTTCCTTTGGAGTCATGACTGGGTGGCACAAAAAATAATCACTTTCTGTCAGGTATCACATTCTAATACCAAGTGCATCAATTCTGGCCTACTGCTTTAACAGCTGGGGAATCTCACTATTCATATTGCTTTTTGGAGCGACCCAAATAAAGCTAATTCAACCACACCACACCACAGCATGCACATACATATATTGTCAGGTGAGAACTAAAGTTTTAAGAGGGTTCTTTATGGTACCCAACACCTTTACTACATTACCCTGAAATCCTAAGGCTAAACCTTATTCATAAGCAGTATGCCCTTGAACACAGACATTTTTTTTTCCCATTTTGAAGAAGCTACCTTTTTTATTATTATTATTATTTGTCAAATGCATGGTATGTTGATTATGTCAAGTCACAGGATTCCAGCTTTTCCTGGTGAGTTTTCAGCTAAATCTTTACAGACTCTGGAAATCAATCAGTTGCAGGCAAGGGAGAACTTCAGATAAATTGTGACTTTAGTCAAGACGGTTCATAGAATAGGTGTCAGTGAAGGGCACAAGGGGGAAAGGACAGAGTGGAACAGGGAGCTCGTGTGAATGACTTCAAGCCTCTGGGTGAGCTCAGGGCAGACCCTGTGCCTATGAAATCATTCTCTATTTTTGCCCTGTACAAAATGCTTGGCTGCAAGCCCGCAGCAAAACTAGGCTGGTTTTGTGCCAGGCTACTCTTACGAGGACAGTGCATGACTTCTACTCTTGCATCAACAGAACAAAGAATTACAGAATTTCTTTTCCTTGTCTGTGAAAGACAGCTTAATAATCACTATTGTAATTTTTTCTAAAACTAACTCACAGCAGACTATTTGTGTCCTGAGGGTTAGAGGAGAATTATTGATACCCTTGAAAAGATGACCTGCCCCTGCACATCTGAGCTGAGATTTTCTGCCTTTGGCTTTCTTTAAGCCTTTACTTTTACCTGTAGACAATCCTGGCTATCCACCCTGTTGAATAAGAAAAATGTTTCTGGTTGTGAAGGCACATAGCTTTAGGTTTCTCAGAGAAAACCAAAACACACTGAAAATATAATGGGGGGGGGTGGTGTGTGTGGGGGGGGGAGGAAAAACAAAGGAAAACCTTTAAGAAATTTTGTAATGAGAGTAATTATATTCCTGTAAACATTTTATGATCCTGTGCCTCAGTAAAATGTGCAGTCCAATGTTCTAGTGAGAATGAGTAGGAGATTAACATAAGAGTTAATCTGAAATAATTTTATTCAAATAAATTAAGTGCATTTCTTTCAATCCCTACATTTGAGCATTACCACCTGAGTGTCATACAACTGTTGAACTCTATTTCTGCTTTACTGCTCGCAATAACTACTCAGGTCAGTAATCTTAGTGTTGGATGTTGATGGATAGGTCATTTTATTTTACATCCAGGTTACATTTTCGTCGCACTGTCTTCAGAACCAAAAGTACAAGGCTATAAAAATGGAGATCAGAAAGTACTTTTCACAGGTCATTTGATTCAACTTTGGAGACAAGTGCGTTGTGATATTGATCATGTCAGGGGCTCTTCTTCTGCTCTAACCAGACCTGTTTAACATTAGTTACAGAGCATTTAAGAGGCATCTGTTTAAAAAGGAATAGCTGGGAGGAATGCTAGATGAAAGAATTTAATAAAGTGCTATCTTGCTTGATACGCATTTTGAACAGTAAAATGTGTTATCAACCTTGAGCATGATTCACATCCTGTCAGTGTGTTCAAGAAGTGGTAGGTTTGTTTGCAACAAAAGTAAAATAAATGTCATTTTGAATGCAAAACAAATACACAAAGCAAGTATCCTAACACATCGTTTCTCCAAGGAAGCTGTCACTGTCAAAAGTCATGAAATGATTTATTGTAAAAGAGACCCTAGATAGTATTGCTCTCCACCTCAGGGCTCACTGACATTAATTATTCACAAGAATCTGTAGATTCCAATGAAACAATAAAGATGAAGCATATTGATTCTGAAATAAATATTTCCATTAAGTAAGTGCCTCTAGGTAAAAATATGTTGTGTGAAATGCGACTCTCTTAAAGCACTATACATGTTCATATATACACTGACACTGATCCTAGACTGGGGTTGCATGAGTAGTTCCAAAGAGGTAAGGTGTATGTTAACAATCTTCTGCTTTCTTCCCTTGCTTTGGGGAAAGGTTGAGTAGCACAGTCAGTAAGTAAGGTAGCACCACAAAGGAAGGAGAAGGAGGCGCTGCAGCAGCATTGTGTGATTGTTCCTGACTTCAAGTGTCAGGAGCAGGCATTCGGGGTGATGGCACCAAGCTAAGTGTGAGGTAAGCATGCCTGAGGGACAAGATGTCACCCAAAGGGACCTGGGCAGGTTTGAGAGTAGACCCCCATTAACAGGTTGCCCAGAGAGGTTGTGGATGTTCCCTCCCTGGAGGTGTTCTAAGCCAGGCTGGATGAGACCTTAAGCAACCTGGGCTAGTGGAAAGTGTCCCTGCCCATGGCAGGGGGGTTGAAATTAAATGATCTTTAAGGTCCCTTCCAACCCAAACCATTCTATGAATCTATGTTACTACAAACAAGTTATGGTATGGCATGTATTAAGTAAAATGTAAATTCCTTAACTTAGTTTTACTCAGCTGAAGTTAGATTGCCTTTTTGAAATCCATTCATCTGTCAGTGCTGGCCAGCTCCTGAATAGAAAATATTCATAGACTTTTGCTGACAGTTCAGGTGGTTTATCATACTAATCACACCTACTGGTAGATGTCAAATGCAGCCATATAATGGCTTGTGATTAACTCTTGGTACTGTGAACCTTTACATTGGGTGAATGGATAGAGAGATCATATTGGGATAATTTCAGTTTTATTTTCTGTCTTTGCAAGTGTATGCTCAACCTGGCCTGTTCTATCAAGTAAATAGTAGATTACACTTAATAATAGGAGCCTTGGTTTATCTTTGAAGAGAAAAAAAAAAGTTATGCAATTTCTGTCAGCTAGATCTCACATATCACATCTGGCTATTATAAGGATTAGCACCTCAAATAATGATTTAAAGTGAGTGGGCTTACAATAAAATCCCAGGAGAAGAAATTTGCATTTATCTTTCTAGAGATTGTGCCCAGCTCAAAAAATATCCAAACCAAATAAACAAACAAGCCAACAAAAACCAACCAGCCGAAAAACCCTACAAACAGAGAAACCAAAAAAAAACAACTAACAAACTAAAACAGGGGGAAAAAATAGCTATGATGATACAACTTTCAGGTTATAGAAGTACTAATCTCTCCATAATGAGGTATTCACAGAATCACAGAATGGTATCACAGTATCACAGTATCACAGTATCACTTAGGTTGGAAAGGACCTCGAGGATCATCGAGTCCAACCTATCAACACAGACCCCATGACTAGACCACGGCACCAAGTGCCACGTCCAATCTCCTCTTGAACGCCTCCAGGGTCGAGGACTCAACCACCTCCCTGGGCAACCCGTTCCAATGACGAATGACTCGCTCGGTGAAGAACTTCCTCCTCACCTTGAGTCTAAACCTCCCCTGGCACAGCTTGAGACTGTGTCCCCTTGTTCTGGTGCTGGTTGCCTGGGAGAAGAGGCCAACCCCTTCCTGTCTACAACCACCCTTCAGGTAGTTGTAGAGGGCAATGAGGTCACCCCTGAGCCTCCTCTTCTCCAGGCTAAACAATCCCAGCTCCCTCAGCCTCTCCTCATAGGGCTTGTGTTCAAGGCCTCTCACCAGCCTTGTTGCCCTTCTCTGGACACGCTCAAGTGTTTCGATGTCCTTCTTAAACTGGTAGGGGTTGAAAAAGGCCTCTAGAGATCATCGAGTCCAACCTCCCCTGCCAAAGCAGGATCAGCTATGGCAGGCCACACAAGGAAACCATCCAGGCAGGTTTTGAAAAGCTCCAGAGAGCACTTTATCTTAAAAGGGGTGTTTGAGGTCTTCCAGAGAACCATTAGTGACAGATTACTTGTATTTTCTTTCCTAATGATCTAAATAATAAGGAAAAAATTAGCAGTCTTCCAACAGCTTTTATAAATGTTGTTGGTCTGTTTCATGATGGATGTCCTTCAGTATCAAGGTCTGTATTGAGAAAACCTCATTATGTCTGCTTGCAGATGATGCAATGAGAAAACACTGGCAGATAAGAGCTAATACACAGCAGGGTGAAGACTTTACACCATTCCCCTATGAACTAAGACACTAACACATGCTATTTTCATGAGATCACAGTTCTGGAAAATTGAAAATTGCAACTCTAGGATATAAAAAGAAGGAAAAAAAAAATCAAATAAATAATTTTTTAGAAGTTGCTATTGCTGGTAGAGTTAGGTTAGGTATTCTGAGATTAATGTATTAATTGTGCAGCTTTAGGCCCTTCAATCTGAATCTAGACAGTGCAGTTCTTCCATGTCAAAGAGTGAACAAAGGACTTATCTTTGTTTAAAGGGTTCCTGTGGTATTCTTAAATATCTATTTTCAAGAGTTTGGTTTTTTATATTGTAAATTTGTTCAGAAGCCCTCTATAATTGTAGTCAGTCAACCAATCCACAGTTTGAGAGAAAGAGTGCACTGCTCTAATGAGGCCTCACCTGGAATATTGTGTCCAGCTTTGGACATGCCAGTTCAAGAGGGACAGGGATCTAGTTGAGAAGGCTACAAGGATGATTAAGGGACTGGAACACCGCCTTAGGAAGAAAGGCTGAGAGACCTGGGGCTGTTTAGTCTGGAGAAGAGAATACTGGGAGGGGATTTAATAAATGTCTATAAATATCTGAGGGGTGGGTTTCAGGAAGGAAGGGAGAGCCTCTGCTCTCTTGCACCCTGTGATAGGACAAGGGGCAATGAATGTAAACTACTGCACAGGAAGCTCCACCTCAACATGAAGAAGAACTTCTTTACTGTAAGGATCACAGAACACTGGAACAGGCTCCCCAGAGAGGCTGTGGAGTCTCCTCTGCAGAATTTCCAGACACATCTGGATGAGTTCCTGTGTGACCTGCACTAAATTATACGGTCTTGGTCTGGCACAGGGGTTGGACTTGATGTTCTTTGGAGGTCCTTTCCAACCGCTAACATCCTGTGATCCTGTGAGTGCAATGTATTTGAAGTCCATGTAACTCAACACTACAAGAGAAAGACATCATCTGCTGGCTATCAAACCAACAGCAAGGTGTGAGAGGTGTCAGAATAGAATCTGAGGCTGAAATGGAGGGATTTTTTTTTGCCTGATTTTTTTTTTAATACTGCCTTAATAGAAGGTACCACAATGCCTGTGATATTCAGAAGATAATATTTCCTATTAACAGAGCAAGGACCTTGGTATTGCACATACAATTCTGCTCAACCTCATCAGGACTCATTTTTCTACTTGAATGAAAGATCATAGCACAGCATATTTTGTAAAGAGAGCTCACACAATCACAACGAAAACTGAATTCTTACAGTGGAAAGAGTTTAACAATAAAAGCTGTAAAAGTCCCCAGAAAGTGAGACTCAGTCCAATTTGACACAATAAATTGTTTTACTGTTGAACAGAGTCCCACTAACAAGTATAGATTACATGTGTAAGACTCATTTTTGCCTGCAGCTAATGTACCTAGAAGATGTATTAACTCTGCAGCTCTCCCATTTGCAGGCAGTAGAAAAAATTTGGCTCTCTTTAAGTATAGGAGGAAGCGGTGAAAAATGTGAACACTAAGGCTTGAAAATGGGCAAATATTCAAAAAAGCTTAATATCAGTAGCTGGCTTAATGTTCCAAATAGTCTGAGGAGACTACACCCTTATTTAGAAGTAAAAATATGCATTATTATTTACTGGAATACAGACTAAAAGGTGATTACATTAGCCACAGATATTAAAATGTCAGACGGGGGAAGGGGAGGCGTACTCTGTATTCTGCAGCATGCCTCCTTGGAATTGCTAGTGCTTCATGCTGTAACAGGCTGAAAATGAAGTGCAAACTCATCAGTGTAATTATTTCTTCTCTTCTTTCTTTCTTTTCTTTTCTTTTTGTGTGTGTGTGTGAAGGCTGAGCTGAAGGAGTAACATCTTTAACTTAATCACTGATTGCGTTTGTTGCCATATGAATCTGTAAAACAAGTGGAGCAAATCTATTGCTACGCTGAGGCATCAGGAGCCCCAGTTCCCGTGCTCAGATTTGTAGCCCTGCTGTATGAAGAAACAGAAAACCCTCTTTCCCTTGCTGATGGTTTGAATTGCTCTAATTTGTTCTGGTAATGGTGCCAGATGTCACAGTATAAAAGGAAGCTCGACCTGGCAAAAAAGATTGCCATTCTGACCTTCTATTGAATTCAAGAGCTCTTGCCCTTTTTTGTCTTCTGAACAAACCCAGTACTCACAAATATGCTGAACGGAGTGGAAAAAGCAGCTTGACTCTTGTGAAAGAAGTTACAAGCAGAGCTGAGATGGCCGCTTGCCACTTTCGCTGTCAGGGTGACATCTGCCACAGTTTGCTGAGCTGCTTTTTGAGGAGGTGAGGGGATGAACCTTCACCCCAGCAGGGCTGTTCCTCTCCCCCTATTCTTTCACCTTTGTGCTGTTTCTTTATTGTTTTCCAGCAAGTTTTTAATTTTCCTTGTGTCTTTGGAGTCTATCCTTTAGGATAGTTTAAAGTTATATCTTATGAGGCTTTTACTTCTACAGCAAGACCCTGACACTATTTCTTTTCTTATATGTAGTGAGCATTTAGTTTATTATATTTACCACTCAGTTTGTCTTCCTGAAATGGCTTTACATCTGTACAGAAGCCCAGCAGGGTAAATCAAAGTGAATGCAAACAGATGCCTGCTTGCATTGATAACAGTGCACTTTCATGATAAAGGCTCTCAACTTCCACATGATTCATGTGCCTTAGCTTTTAAACCATATTTTTTTTTGTTCCCTGATCTTTGCCATGTTCAAGATAATCTGTGTAACATTCTGCTCTCCTGTTTGCAGGAAGAAGTAGCGAAGCTTGGCAGTATTGATTGTGGATGCAAATAGCTGTGCATATGTGTATATACATGGCTGTATGTGCATTTGTGTGTGTCTATACATTGCCAAGGTCTTGGAAGTTATTCCCATAACTCTTATTTATATTAACCTAAACATGGCTTTGTCACAAAACTGAATACAGAGCAGAACATAGTCATAGCTCTCACATGCAAAGAGTCATTAAAAGGACAATTAGAGGAAATATTCAAAGCCTTTGTCCACCTGGTGAGGATCTAAGTACCCTTGGCAACCCAGCAAGAGCAGAGATTTTGATCTGTCATCCTAACCGGATCAGATGCACTATTCAGCATCCTTCAGGGCAGAGACATGCTGCTTGGAAGAGGACATAATCTCCCAGTGATACATAAGGCTGCCTGTATCCAGTGAGTGCAGAAAAAAACAAGGAATAAACCACTGGAGAGAAGACCAAGTAATAGTCAGAGATATGATGTGCAAATCATCCATAAGAATATTTTAGAACCAGTCTATATCCCTTGCTCAGGCTAATTCATATTTGCTCCATTAGAGAAACTTAGCAATCAAGTACAGTGCTTTATGATTATATTCAGCATGCAGAATTACATGGGTAGGTATTTTGTTCAAGAAGAGAAGCTTTTTGTTATGCTGAAATAAAATATTCTTCTTGTGTATCATGTTCAAGAAATGAAAATATAGACACTAAAACTAAAGTTCAAGCAGGATGAAAATACAAAAGGATTTAAGAATCTTCACATTAGAATTGGACATTAAAATATGGCTTAACAGTGACTGTTGAATTCTTCTGATCTGTCCCATGAGATATGAGCAAGACATAGGAGGTAAAAATTCTCAGCTATAGAGAAAATTAAGAGTTTATTTTACATCTTTATATCTATTTTATATATTTAAATATAGCTTTATATATCTATATCTATTTTCATATCTTCAATGTCGGTGTAAATAGTCTTTTTATCATATTTTAGCATCACTGTACACTTTATTAAGCCATATCACTCCTTTTGGGGTTTCTTTCATTTCACATAGAATCAGCAATTAAACACTCAAAGTTTGAGTTGTTCTTAGGTTGCTGTTCTTGTATTAAAATGAAATGCACATAAAAAATTATGTCAGTTATGATGTTTCTAGTTTGGCTCAAAACCACAACTGACAGATTAGACAGTGAAGAAACCTGGGACAAAACCAGTCGTTCACTCATCTGCTTGACAATACCGGAGTTAAAAAGAAAGAAGAAGATAATAATAACCAAAGTCAACAGGAACCCAGAATGAAACAGTTTGACTATTTGCTTTTGTATCTGATATATCTTTAGTCAGTTAGCAAGGCAAGTTTCCTTTTCTTTACAGAGTATTGCTGTGCATTGCTAAGGTATGCCTTTGTTTGACTTCTGTGTTAGAGATATATAAGAGGTTAATTCAGTTATTCTTTCAACAGATTAATTCTTATTTTTGTAATTCAGAAAGCTTGCCTATTTATAAATGTGAAATATGGTTTATGGTGTGAGAACAAAGCTCCATTAAGTTGCACATAAACACACATTGAAAAACAAAATTAAAAATAAATAAATAAATAAAAGGCAACACAGCAAATATGACATTTCCTGGGCCAGTGGTCCTTCTCCAAGGATACATGCTGTCTGGAGATTTCTATCCAACTGTCTTCCTTTTTTCTCCCCTGCATTTTCTTCTATTCATCATCAGTCCACTGTTTTGCTTTTGTTCTTGACAGCAGTAGCTAACACCCACCAGCAACAGCAAGTGGAGGTCACTAAGGAAAGTGCTTGTGTCCTGCAAGAATTGATATTGATCTGGGAGCATGCCACACATATGACAGAGCAAGGTCACTTGACTTCTTTCCTCCATTTTTCATTTCTACACAAGTAGTTACCACTTCAAGGTTCTTCCTCCCAGCCTGTTGTGTTGTTTCTTATTATGCTACCACATGAAAAATACCGAATACCCCAACCTTCATGAGATATTATCTCCCAAGTATTGCTCTGCTAAGAGTTCAGAAACACACTTTCCACTCCATACCACTGAGATACACTAATTAAAAAAATAATTAAACAAAAAAAAGAAGAAGATTCTATCTGGTAAGAAGTGCTACTATCGACCAAAACCCAAACCAAACCAAACCAAACAACTACAACTCCCAACCTCCCCCCACTCCCCCCAAACCCAACAAACAAAAACCCCCACAAAACAGCAAAGAAAGAAAGAAGCCATCTCATTAGGAATAACCTATTAAATCTTAATGAGAATATGTGGTTGAGGAGTCATATATCTCAGGGATGACATAAATAATAATCCAATGTGAAGTAAAAAAAAATCACTCAAATACCCATGATAGTAACTTGTGTTGATGTAAAGCACTTTAGGATATTCCATAAGTGTCACCAGGCTATTTATCTTCAAGCAAAAAAAAAACAGCTGGGAGTTGGGCAAGATCTTTTATTTAAAATAGATTAATCTGCACACTGAAAACAAGATTCATGCTCTGGCATCACACTCCACACTCAAATATATTAATTAAATGCATTTATTTATGTGAATATATTAAATAAACGTCCTGACGATCTTTTGCTTGATTGACTTGACTTAGTTATTTAATTCTGTGTAAGAGTGAATGGCAACATTTATTGACATGTTCCTAAAGGTGTACTTTCTATTTGACCGAGGTCTGAAGGCTTGGGAATGCTTCTAAATAAATCCTAATCCAGAATTAAAGCAACAGTGTGTACACATAAAGAGCTCATTATATCTATGTTTCTGTAGGCTTATCATGAGCAGTTTAATTACTGATAGTTTTGTCTCCAGATGGTAACATACCCAATAATGTCAGCACAGAGCTTTAGCATCCCATCTTTCTCTCTAAATAGGTAAACCTGCTCTGGTATCTCTGTGGAAGAACTGCAACACCACCCTCTCCAAAACATTCCTTGCATTCCCTAAGAAAGATGCCAGCATTTTAATACAGCAGCAATACCTACTGTAACTGAATGACAGGCCTTCCAAAAACTAGATATGATGTGAACATTTCTGCTTAAGAGAAAATTAGTGAAAAGATGTTTGCCAAATCTGAAATGTTTTGAATATGGATATCGATGTTTGCTGTCATTGAAACTTACTGAAGGTCAGAACCTTTGTTACATCTCCCAAGAGATGTACCGTTTATAGAGCTTCAGACTAAGGATGCTTTAGATAATAATTTGCAGCTGGAAGGTAGGACATATTGTGTCTGATTTACTTCTACTGCTATAATTTCTGTCTTCTCCTGTGTCTTTGAAATATCAGTGCATGACCATTTACAACAGTGTGTAAAACAAAACTGGAGGAAGAATTAGTGGGTCAGAAGTCTGATATATTTGAAGACACAGAGAAGTTGCTCCATAGATAATAGCTGAGAGCATTCTATCAATCTCAGAAACAGCATTATAGTAAATGATATGTAAAACTATAATTAGAAAGTACCATGTGTACAGCAAGGATCAAGAAGGAAAATAGGAGAAACAAAACAAAACAGAACAACAAACAAACAAATCAGACCAGACAAACAGTCAAACAAAACCAACCAAAAACCAAAATTGTAACTGTGACACCAAATAGGAAAAAATAAAATAAATGAGTACTAAAAAAACTAAGTGAAGTTTAAGGAGCTGCTAAGAGGGATAGAGCATTAGATGTGTATTTGGTGATATTGTCTTAGAAGTAAAGAAAAATATTGCAAAAAGGAATAAAATCTGCATAAAAATTGATCAGACAACAGAAATGATATTTTGTGTTACACATAATGATGTAAAAATATCTAAAATAAAAAGGAAAAAGAAAAGAAAAGGAAGGAACTCTAATCATAAATCACAGTTCACCAATAAGATGAGACAGCAACTACTACATGTAGCTTTTGTACCATCTAGAGCAGAACTATACAATGGTTTGGGATATTAGTGCTAAAGTCCACATTCACAGCAGCAATATAAACGATCACAGCATCTTGTATGTTTTCCTTCTATAAGCATGAAATAAAATTGTTGAAGCTTGAAGTAAATTATTTATCTCAGAAGATGATAGTAACAGTAGTTACAGGAAAGGAAATAAAACCTTTCATTGCTGTCATCATTTTGTGACTAAACCCACAGTGATGTGTCCTGCTTCTTTGTGCCACTCTTCTCTGGCCCTTTGGAAGAAAAGCTGTCACAAATAGTGCCAGTAAATTGTGTCAGAGACCTGTCCTTTCTCTGCCTGTCTCTTCTGTGGCATTGCTCTGCCATCCATCTGCTATCTCCTCTTGTAGGAGGAGAAAGCTGGGGGGCAGTAGACTATCCTAGAGCAGAATGAGGAACCAGAAGCCATCCTTTTGTTTTGAGGATTCAAGAGTTTGCTGAAGGATTCCCCTTTGTTACTTCAGAAACAGGGAGCCACACACCAGCACACAGGCCTGGAAGGATTAACTTTTACTTTTAATCTGGAGTCCCACTTTACTTCTGTGGTGGCAATTTAAAGAGACTCAATTATCCTCATCAGAATGTTCACCCATGCGGCTTCACTAAGTAAAATAACTGGGTGTAAGGGTGTTTTGTTTTGTTTTTTTCTGATGGATGCTGTGGTTAAGAGGACATGACAGTGAGCTGCAAGAGTCATTATCTATTAATTTTGCTGGTTTATTTTAGCAAGCAATTTATAGCTTTTCCAGAGTGTCTTTTACATTTTCCACTCATTAATTGAGTGCCATTTATACTATTTCTTTTGCATTAAAAGATGTATTGCACTATTTAAAGTCTTAATTTAGCCCATATGTCAAAACTATATCTAAATGAGCCATTTGCAGCACTTTTGTATGAATTATATTATGTAAGTCTTTCCCCTTCTGTCTTTTTTATCCTTGTACATTCAAGAAGGAATCCTTTATTAGATGGATAAAATACAAAATGTATTAAAATAAATGCAAATATATTAAGCAGAAATATTGCAACACAACCCTGTGCTACCAGGTCAAGTGTTACCTGTAGACGATAATTTGTGTCTGAAAAAATTTGTCCAAAACCTTGCACAAAGTTCAAGCGAGTGAACCATGCAAACTGGGAAAACTCCAGTTGCTTTTAGTTTTGTTTTTGTTTGTTTGTTTGTCTTGGGAAGAGAAACCTGAAAGATCTTCTTCATGCCACTAAATATCTGAGGGGTGGGTGTCAAGATGAAGGTACCAGGCTCTTTGTGGTGTTGTCCAGTAATAGAACAAGAAACCATGGGTATAAGCTGGAACACAGGAAGTTATACCTCAACATGAGGAGAAACTTCGTTACTGTAACGGTGTTGGAGCCCTGGAACAGGCTGCCCAGGAAGGTTTTGAAGTCTCCTTCTCTGGAGACTTTTAAAACCTGCCTGGATGTGTTCCAGCGTGGCTTGCCTCAGGTGATCTCGCTTTTGTAGGGGTACTTAACTAGATGGTCTCTAGAGGTCCCTTCCAACCCCTACCATTATATGATTCTATAATTTTGAAACTTGCAACCCCAGACCTTTTATTTATCTGTCCTCTTAATCTGTGTACTTAAATTATTGCTGCTCCCTGCCCATGGCAGCGGGGTTGGAACTAGATGATCCTTGTGGTCCCTTCCAGCCCTGAATGATACTACTATACTATGATGATACAAAAAGAAAGTACGTATCTTATCAAGATATCTTGTTTATAAACCACTAGTAGGGAAAAAATAGGAGGCAGAAGGAAGCAGGATCATAGCAGAACTTCTTTCTCGAAGCTTGTCTATTTTTCCAACTATTGACAGTTCCTAATTCTAAGATAAAAGGTTTAAAAAATAAACAAACAAACAAACAAAACCAAAGCAAAACAACTCCCCCTGCCCTTGGGTCTACCCCAGAGTTACTGTGGTTAGGACACAACTTATCTTTAAACAAGGGGGTTTGTTTTTGTTTCTGGAAACTCTGCTGGAGTTTCTGCTTTTGTATTTGTTTTCTGGTAAGTAATTTCTTCCCTTTTCATATATTATCTACCTCTGCTGAAGGCTAGATACTTTACTGGTTTAAATTTTCATATCTTTTCTGTAATGTCTTCATTGAATGGCCCATTGATTCCAACAGAGCATATTTACAAAAAGTTACAGGAAGCATCACTTTTTCCTTGGTTGGCTAGCAGCAGGCACTGACATCTCCCATTGGGAGTAGAACCTTTTGCGCTGCTAAATGTGTGTGTAACTTAGATGCTGAGGCTGATGTTCCCAATAATGATGTTTGTCATCTGCTCCACTGCAGATGTGAGAAGCTCTTTCCCACTTAGCACTACATAATAAGGTGTCACTCTCACACTTCTTTATCCTCCTTTTCTGTTTATTTTTTACTTTTATCTGGGGTTTGGCAAACTTTATTTCTCACAGACATTTTTTATGAGAAAAACATGAGATTATTTTTTTGTTTAGATTCTGTCAGGTATGAGGCTCTATTTTTGATATCTTGATGAACATTCATTAAGATAATTGTTTTATTCCCTTAAAAACTGTGTGTATTTCAAACAGAGGTTTCCTTTTGTTCCCACATTATTTTGTGCTAATATATTGCTTATTATAGGATACAATATTGCCAGTGGTTATAATAATGATCTTTAACATCTGTTCTTTGCAAATGCCAACTGTTCATTAATTTGGTGCTGTATTTAAATATAATTGCCCACTTTCATCCTTCCAATATGATATCAAGTTATATTTCACATCAATGCATTCTGCTAGGTAGCTGATTTGCTTTTTGTGGGTTGGGTTGTTTGTTGTGGGTGTTTTATTTTTTTTGGGGGGGGGATGTTGTGGATTGTTTATGGGCTTTTTTTTTTGCATGATTGTTATTTTATTTTATTTTACAGTGTTTTTTAAATTTATAACAGATTACTATTTCTCTTACCCTGAATAAATCCCATGAAGTCAATAGTGCTCTTCATTCAGTTTAGGAAGGACGTTGACTTGCTGGAATGAGTCCAGAGAAGGGCAACGAAGTTGGTGAGGGGCTTGGAACACAAGCCCTATGAGGAGAGACTGAGGGAGCTGGAGCTGCTTAGCCTGGAGAGGAGGAGACTCAGGGGTGACCTTATTGCTTTCTACAACTACCTGAAGGGGGGTTGTAAACAGGCAGAGGTTGGTCTCTTCTCCCAGGCAGCCAGCACCAGAACAAGAGGACACAGTCTCAGGCTGCGCCAGGGGAAGTTCAGGCTGGGGGTCAGGAGGAAGTTTTACACAGAGAGAGTGATTGCCCACTGGAATGGACTGCCTGGGGAGGTGGTGGAGTTGCCACCACTGGAGGTGTTCAGGAGGAGACTTTACAGGGTGCTTGGTTGCATGGGTTAGTTGATTAGGTGGTGTTGGATGACAGGTTGGACGCGATGATATTGAAGGTCTCTTCCAACCTGGTTTATTCTATTCTATTCTATTATCTGCTTTGATTGACAACCTTCTTTCAAACTAGGGTAAAAACAAACAATCATGACATGTTTTTTAATTAATTTTTTTTCAGCTATGTTTGAGAAAATTAACTGGTTTAGCCTCATTGTATGAAGGAAAGGCACCTTTGTGTGTGTTTGTGTTTTGGTGGCTGCTGTTTTTTGGTTTTTGTTTGTTTTTTTTCTTTACACTGGGCTTGTAAATCTCTCCAGCTCCTAGATTGCTAATGCACCTGGTCCTAAAACAAAATACAGAATGATTTTCAACCCACATCTTGGATGTTATAGGTCCTATAGTAAATTCTGAGTTAGTTTTCTTTACATGTTAGAACTTTGCTGCAGTTGTTTGCTCAGATCCTAACTTGCTCTCCATTTCTTCAAGCAGCACAACCTAACCAGTCCTTGTGCCAAACAGAGTCCCTCACCCCCTACAGTGGGTAGCATGACACGTACCTTTAACTTACTCCTTTTGTGGGAAGGCTTCATTTTTTTAGACCAATGTGCAGTATTGTTACTGTTTGAAAAACCTGACCTCTCTTCCACATCTACTCTACTCTGTAGGAAACATTTTTTGCTTTTCCTTCACTTCATGATAGCATTAGAGAAACCTAAAGCCACCTAAGGATTTGATCAGCCTCTCAATGTGAATAGTTCATTTAAAAAAAATGTAGGAATCATCTTATCTCTCAGCCACTTTCTACAGTACTTTTATAACTTCCTTGGCCAGGTTAATGTTATCAACTCTTGGTAACTGGATTCTACTATAGCAAGATCTTGATCTCATCCTGCGTAGCTTTTCCAAAGTCTCTGCAATGACTTCCATACTGGTAAAGGATCTGTTCTAACTTTCTGCTGAACCTAAGCACCCTTGAAACTCATGGACATGAATATGTATTCTCAGGGGAAGCCATGGCCATACGCAAATAATTGTAAAGATGGTTGTGTTTATCCCTGTTAAGTGAGCAGCATAATATAAACGATTCCCAACACAGTCAAAATGCATTTTGTGTACACAAAAAGCCTAGATTACTTTTATTTTACTTTTTTTCTTACAGAAAGGAAAACAATTAATCAAGAACTAAATACTTCACATTTAAAAATATCCATGGAAATATAAATTTCCATTTGCACTTACAGCTATATACACCCTAAATGTCATGACACAGAATCTGGTATCTAAGAACTTTTTCTTTCCTCCTGCTTCTGATCTGCTAGAGTATCACAGTATCCCACAGTATCACAGTATAAGCAAGGTTGGAAGAGACCTCGAGGATCGTCGAGTCCAACCTATCAACACAGACCCCATGACTAGACCATGGCACCAAGTGCCACGTCCAATCCCTTCTTGAATGCCTCCAGGGAGGGGGACTCCACCACCTCCCTGGGCAGCACATTCCAATGACAAACGACTCGCTCGGTTAAGAACTTTCTCCTCACCTCGAGTAACTTAGTAAAATATTCAAAATCTTATACAAACATATTATCTTGGAAAATCTCCAGCTTTTCAGACTTATGGACACAAGACAATTCAAAGATGATAAGTTCATAGCACTAGAAGTGCTTTAGTCTGAACATGAAAACTTTTGCAAGTTTTCTTTTTGCTATTAGAAAAATCTGTTTTCTGGTAATTTCCTGATTATGATTAAAATGAACAGATGATAAACAGATGATTAATTATTTTATTTTATTTTATTTTATTTTATTTTTTTTATTTATTTTTTATTTTTATTTATTGCAAGAGGGATGTGGAGGTGCTGGAACGTGCCCAGAGAAGGGCCACAAGGATGATCAGAGGGCTGGAGCTCCTCTCCTATGGGGACAGACTGAAGGAGTTGGGGCTGTTCAGTCTGCAGAAGAGAAGGCTCCCAGGTGACCTAATTGTGGCCTTCCAGTATCTGAAGGGGGCCTACAGGAAGGCTGGGGAAGGACTTCTCAGGATCTCAGGTAGTGATAGGACTAGGGGGAATGGAAGGAAGCTGGAGGTGGGGAGATTCAGGCTAGATGTGAGGAGGAGGTTCTTCCCCATGAGAGTGGTGAAGCCCTGGAATGGGTTGTCCAGGGAGGTGGTTGAGGCCCTATCCCTGGGGGTGTTTAAGCCCAGGCTGGATGAGGCTCTGGCCAGCCTGCTCTAGTGTGGGGTGTCCCTGCCCATGGCAGGGGGGTTGGAACTAGATGATCCTTGTGGTCCCTTCCAACCCTGACTGATACTATGATACTATGATACTATGAACATCAGACTTAACCTTTACAAAAAGCAGCTGAACCTCTCATTTTTCATTGTAAATTTTTGATGACTTTTTTTTTTTTTGATGAAGCAACTAACTCTTTTCTCTGCATATACAGTACCTCACACAATAAAAATGCTATTTGTAAATCTCTTAGACATTACTGCACATAATACAAACAAAATAACAATATTTTTAACCTGGATGGGTAGCACTTCAGAATAAATGTATTTTGTGATCTGTGCCCTTAAGTTTTATGAAATTACATTTCTAGTAGTTTAAAGGATTTATTCAATAAAATCGAGTTGTAAAGATGTAATATGAAAGCCTGAGTTGATTTGTTGCAATGTATTGGCCTTATAAGCTAAAAGGGCAGGAAGTCAAATACAACTAAAAATGAAATGTTTTATCTTTGACCTCTAGAGGATGAATATTATTCCTTGTAATAGGGAATGTTAATTCTATCACTTGCAAATTATGTTTTGAAGATTACTACTTCCCCTTTCTATGTTTCTTATTTTAAGAATGATTGTAAAATTTTAGTTTGAAAAAATGTACTAAGCTATAACATCACAGAATCTTAGAATCACAAAATGTTAGGGGCTGGAAGGGACCTTGAAAGATCATCCAGTCCAATATGCCTCTACTCAGCCCTGGTGAGACCCCACCTGAAGTACTGCCTCCAGTTCTGGAGCCCCTATTACAAGAGGGATGTGGAGGGGCTGGAACATGTCCAGAGAAGGGCCACAGGGATGATCAGAGGGCTGGAGCACCTCTCCTATGAGGACAGACTGAAGGAGTTGGGGCTGTTCAGTCTGCAGAAGAGAAGGCTCCCAGGTGACCTCATTGTGGCCTTCCAGTATCTGAAGGGGGCCTACAGGAAGGCTGAGGAAGGACTTCTCAGGATCTCAAGTAGTGATAGGACTAGGGGGAATGGAATGAAGCTGGAGGTGGGGAGATTCAGGCTAGATGTGAGGAGGAGGTTCTTCACCATGAGAGTGGTGAAGCCCGGGAATGGGTTGTCCAGGGAGGTGGTCGAGGTCCCATCCCTGGAGGTGTTTAAGCCCAGGCTGGCTGAGGCTCTGGCCAGCCTGACCTACTGTGGGGTGTCCCTGCCCATGGCAGGGGGGTTGGAACTAGATGATCCTTGTGGTCCCTTCTGACCCTGAATGATACTATGATACTATGCCAATTTCGTGTTGTATGTCAGTAAAAAGAAATTAAGAAAGCCTTACTACTCTGTTTGATGAATCTTAGTATATTATTCTGAATATTTAGACTTTGCATTTGTTGAATATGGCCTTTTAAAAACAGTCCTATTGCCATATAATATTTCACATACCCACTGTATCTCATTAGTCAGATAAATTGAGAAAAAATTCAACTGTGATGTTTGTATCTCATCACCGAGATTAAGATGAGAATGAAATTAAAGAGTTATATTTATTACTACTCTGAAGCTTGTTACTTTATTGCAATGTAGATTGATTGTATGACAATATATAGACTCACATAAGATCAGAAGTGTAACCAGGATGAAAAACCCTGCTTTTTGGTACATTGGTACCTGTGAAAGGAGCTATAATCTATGTCTATACCTATATCTATGTCTATGTCTAAATCTATATCTACATCTAAATTTACATCTACATCTATATCTATCTGTTCTAGAGGTGACATATATTTATATACATACATATACGTGTCACCTCTAGATAATAATTTTAAGCTTAAATGAGGTTTCCACTATTTCTTGCATCTTTACAGCTTTATGGTGTAAACATTCAAATTTCAAATGTGGATTTGGATATAGACATGGCATTTCTGTTGAAAAGAAAGGAAGATTTAACCTTTACAGCTTATAAAACATTCACGTTTGAAAACCCAAGACATACAGAAAACTTTTGCGTAATGGCCAAATGTACTATGTGGGGGTTGCAGGTTTAGCCTGATTTAAATTTGTCATATTGGAATTGAAACATCAGTAACATCAATAAATTACACTGCTATACTATGACAGACTTAAGTGAACACTGAAAATTATTTCATCCCCCCCACCATGAAATATAGATCAAACATTTTTAATTAGTTGAAGAGCAATAATATTATGAATACTGCTTTTGATTTCTCTAAGGAGCAATCACATTTGAAACTGGGACTATAACAAATGTTACTGATGGTCTTGAAAACACTGGGCAATTTGGGTAAACAATATTGCATTTCTTTTGCACTTCAGGAGGCAGGTATTTGGCCAAGGTCAAAAGCAGAAAGCAGGGCTTCGTTGTTTTGGAGCAAACAATAGGATTTGTGTGTCTCTGTTGCATCCTTGCTAGAACAAGCTTCCTGAATCCCTAAACACTTTCTAAAAAGTTATCCTGTGGCAATGATAGTTCCTTCTCTTGTCTGCTTCCATCTCTGTGTGAAGCCCCACAGCCTTGATGATTGAATGGGAGGTAGGATGGCTCCTGAAGGCAGTGGCCTGACTGCTATAAGAGCTGTTCTCCATCTGGCTGTGGGTGAGCTGGCCAGCACCCAGGGCAAGGTTGACCTTGCTCCTGGGCTACTCACATCTTCACGTTTTGGACCTTGCTGTGCTTCTCATAGGTTGCTTTTCTCTTTCTCTTGACTGACAGAAAAATTGGTCCTTCATCTGGCTAGCCTCCAAGCCAATGCAGTTGCAATTTCTCCATCTGGTTTATTCTTGGAAAGATAAACTTGATTTTCCTTATTTAGAATACTCAATCTCTCCCTACCCTCTCTCCCCTACCTACTTGGTGCATTAACAACATATTTAGTTTTGGCTAGATGTCTGCATAATTGTGGAGAGGAAATTTGGCTGTTTCCACCTCTCTCTCTTTTTTCTTTTCTCTTTTGTCTTTGGATTGTTTTCTATTCTCCAGCAGCTGGCAGAAAGTTTCCTAAATGTTGTGAAATTGTCACTCACAAAATTGCTTCTCCATCTTTACACATCTTGCCTGTTTATTCTCTACTGTTTTGTGAAAATTACCCACCCTCCCTCCCCAACAATAGAACAGCTTACAATCTTTATTTTATAGTTTTACTGTGTTTTCATTGCCCTTTTGATCAACTATATGCATATAGTCCTTCATCTCTCACTGGTGAGCAAAACTCTTTAACATATATTCATAGAAATTAATTCTATATGAACATCAAACATCCTTGGTAGTAAATGGTAAAATGCAAAAGCAGATGATGGTTTTAAAAGGAAAGAGTATCCATGGCTACATCTCAGTATAACTGAGCTGATTTTTCTCTTCAGATTTTATCACACAAAGTCTTGTTTGTTGGTTGACTGTGCTTCTGACTTATAGAGGTCAGTGTGTTTCCATGATCTTACTTGTGTAGCATTCATGTCAGGGTCTTCAAGCTGGTCTAATTAGTGTAGACTACACAGCAGTCAATGAAGTTAGACATGTTTACATCTGCTCAGCCTGCTCACAGATCAAACAGGGGCATTTCACAAGCAGCAGTTACTCAGTTCTATCTATCTGATTTGTCTTGGACATTTAAAGGTCGGGCAGACTTATACCAGTTACAAATCTGTGTTAGGCAACACTATGCTATCTTTAATAACAATTATGGTAGGGTGTGAGGGTTTTGTTGTTGTTTTTTGGGGGGGTTGTTTTGTTTTTTAATATAAAATTTGATGTAGTTTATCACAATTCTGATGTTTAGCTGACATAAATTAACCTGCTGGTTGCATTAGGGTTTCCATTGATTCTGGTGAAATTTCAAACTGTTTTAAAGATAAATCAAGCTGTTAATACTTAAAATTGTATACAGATGTTAAATAGAGGAACATAACTGTGGATATTGTGGTGAAAATAAATCACAGGTTGATAGGGGTTGGAAGGGACTTGTGCAGGTCACCTAGCACAACGCCTCTGCTAAAGTGAGTCCTCTTAAAGGAGGTTGCACAGGATCACATCCAGGTGGGATTTGAGCATCTTCAGAGAAAGAGACTCCACAACCCCTCTGGATAGCCTGTTCCAGAGCTCTGTCATCCTAACAAGAAAGAAGTTTTTCCTCCAGTTCAGATGGAACCATCAATAATCCAGTTTGTGCCTATTACTCCTTGTTATGTTGCTGGGCATCACTGGAAAAAGTCTGACCTCATCCTCTTGACACCTGCCCTTTAGATATTGATCAGCATTCATAATATCCACTCTCAGTCTCCTCTTTTTCAGGCTCAACAGCCCCAGGTCTCTCAGCCTGCCTTTCCTAGTTAGAGAGATGGTCCAGTCCCTTCATCATCTTCTTAGCCTTCCACCTGAGTCTCTCCAGGAATCACACTGTAAGCTTGATGTCACATAGTTTGCAGAAGTTAGAATGAATTATTTCAGCTGAAGTTATAGATTTAGACACTTTTTTGTGGAGAGAAAGTGTTTTAAACTCAGGGTCATTTTACCTTTTAAAGTAATTATTTTGACTAACCCAGAAATCATTTCAGTCTGCAATAGGTATTAATAGAGTGCAAGCAATCACATATTCTCTAGGTAAAAGCCCAAAAAAAAAAAAGAGGTTAGGATTAGGATCTTTCATTATTTAACAGTTGAGGTTCAATTGTTGTGGCCAGAACACAACTGTAAATCCTGCACTAAATTATCTCTGAATCTCAATTAAAAAAAAATAAATAAATTTAAAAAAATCACCCTTTTTTTTCTACTCTTCTGAATTAGAAAAACAGGTTAAGACAATAGGAGAATCAAAATAAATAAATAAATAAATATAATGAGAATTGGTGTCGTACAAACCAAAGTTCTTCTAATTTCATGTTGCTGTCTGAAAGGCTTTTTCTCAGAGTGTGACTGAAAAGCTCAATTCTTTCAGTCTGGAAAACCACAGAGCATAAACCAATTGTGTTGCTGCTTTCCCCTATCCTGTACCTAGAAGCAAAAAACAGCAGAGTTGACAGACGGTCCATGGAGTGAGAGTATCTTGCCCTATGTCACCTTCACAGCAAAAAGAAATTTGGCCTTCTGCTTTCTTCTGCCTTTTGGAAGGAGCGTTGAGACTTGGATATTTTCCTTAACCAGAAACTTATCTCAATAACTGTTCACTTTTCACAATTTCCTTCCTAGCTATCAATTAAGCTTTGCTGGTTGGACATGGAGTGAAATGTTTTTAGTTAATGTCATTCATTTTGGGGATGGAAATGTCATGGGGGATACATTGCAGGAAAAAAATAAAACAAAATAAAATAACAAAACTCAAAAATAGAACACAAAACCCCCCACAAAACACATTGACATTTCTGAAAATGGAATATTCAATTTATTTTTGTTGAACTAATCCAACAGGGTTATTGTGCTGCCACTGATATTTGTGCATAAATTTATTTTCCAAATTAGGCTAATATGGCTGTGTAATCTCTATACCAGTTTCCATACCAATCTCTACATTAGTTTTTATACTGAGAAGTTACAATGCACAAAAGCTTTGGACTGATCACTCACAGCTATAGGTGAACTTCATGAACTATTTTTTTTGGCCTGTGTGTAAATGGATATAGTTACATTTCAATATCACAGTATCACAGTATCACTTAGGTTGGAAAGGAACTCGAGGATCATCGAGTCCAACCTATCAACACAGACCCCAGGACTAGACCATGGCACCAAGTGCCACGTCCAATCTCCTCTTGAACGCCTCCAGGGTCGATGACTCCACCACCTCCCTGGGCAACCCGTTCCAATGACAAATGACTCGCTCGGTGAAGAACTTCCTCCTCACCTCAAATCTAAACCTCCCCTGGTGCAGCTTGAGACTGTGTCCCCTTGTTCTGGTGCTGGTTGCCTGGGAGAAGAGACCAACCCCTTCCAGGCTACAACCACCTTTCAGGTAGTTGTAGAGGGCAATGAGGTCACCCCTGAGCCTCCTCTTCTCCAGGCTAAACAATCCCAGCTCCCTCAGCCTCTCCTCATAGGGCTTGTGTTCAAGGCCTCTCACCAGCTACCATATATCTACCATAAAGGTACAACAGCCATCTGACATTTGTAGGAAACTGATCATATATATGAAAAAATGTGTGAGGTTTACATACCTAACCAAAAGAAATATGTATCTTGCTGCTCTTCAACGTGCTTTATAACAATTCCTGACTATGTTTATGTTCTGACTTGCATGACATGTATTACCTGTATCAGTATAGACTGGGGACTGACCTGTTGGAGAGCAACGAAGGGGAAAAGGACCTGGGATCCCAGTGGATGGAAGGTTGGAGTCAGCAATGTGCTCTTGTGGCCAAGAAGGCCAATGCCATTCTGGGGTGTATTAGAAGGGCTGTGGTTGGTAGGTCAAGAGAGGTTCTCCTCCTCCTCTACTCTGCCCTGGTGAGGCTGCATCTCAAATATCGTGCCCAGTTCTGGGCCCCTCAGTTCAAGAAGGACCTAAGGGAACTGCTTGAAAGAGTCCAACACAAAGCCATGAAAATAATTAAGGGAGTGGATGTGGAGCATCTTCCTTATGAGGAGAGATTGAGGGAGATGGCTCTTCAGCTTGGAGGAGACAAAGGGGTGACCTCATTAATGTTTCTAAATTGAGTGTGCCAAGAGGATAGAGTCAAGCTCTTCTTAGTGATTCACAATGACAGGAAAAGAGGCAGTGGATGGAAGTTGAGGCATAGAAAGTTCTGTGGAAACATGAAGGAAAGTTTTTTTCACTGTGAAGGAGACAGAACAGTGGAACAGGCTGCCCAGGGGTGTTGTGGAGTCGCCTTCTCTGAAGACATTCAAAACCCACCTGGATGCATTCCAGTGTGATCTGCTCTAGGTGATCCTGCTCTAGGAGGGATGTTGGACTGGATGATCCTTTGAGGTCCCTTCTAACCCCTAACATTGTGTGACGTTGTATACAACAGCAGCTGCTGTCCTATCTGCAGGAGACAGGTGGGAGATTATGAAGTAGTTATTTACAGAAATCACTTGAATTCAGGCCAGAGACTTCGGGCTAGCAACAGAGATGAGATGACATCCCCAATTTAGTTCAATCTATATCTAACCAGTGCGTAGCAGTAAAAGAATATGGGAGTTGCATTCCCTCAGGGGATCATCTTGAAAATTTTTGAGATTAAATCATTCTTATTGATTGCATCTTGTGATGGGAATATAAACAGGGAAAGATAATAAAACACCTGTCTATTATTTTCCAAATAATGTATTCTATTATACCAATATTCACTGAGAAAAGAAAGGAGACAGGAAGGTAAAGAAGAAAGGAATGGTTTTTGGAATGGTCTGATTACAGTGTGATATTCAGATTCTTTTAATTAAGAAGGTTATGCACAATTTCCACAGACTTCTCATATATACAACTAAGTACACACTTATCTTAAGTAATTATACATTGCTGCAATTCATTAAACTGTTTTCCCCTCTGGAATGAACAAAACCCAAAAAAGATTTAATAACACAGAAAGCATGGGGGGGGGGGGGGGGGGGGGGGGAGGAGGAGGATGCAAAATCACGAAAGCTGATCATTAAATACTGAAGCAAATAAAACAAATAAGACACAAAGATATTTTGAAGCTGAATCCAAATAAGTCCATGATGAAGAGACTTACTGGCAATATAGATTATTCCATGTATTTTTCTACTTAAACTGCCTCTTATAGCATCTAACTTCTGCTCCAGAAGCTGTGATGTAGATCATATTTTAAGTTGGGACTGAATTTTAGTTGCAGTGAAATTACTAAAAAAGAAGTACAAGAAAATAAAAATAAAAAGGAGATACATTTCTAGAAAAAATGTTTTAATTCAGCTGGAGTCTGAAAGTCAGAAATATATTTAAAAAAATAAATGAAAGAATAAAACTTCAGTCTTCTTATACTTCATACTAATGATTTCTAAAAGTACAAAACCTAATAACCTGCATGATATTCAGAGATAAAATATCAAGGTGAAACGTCTCCTCTTCCCCCCTGGTTTTAGTTCACAGGATCACTGTTTTCCTATGCATAAGTATCACAGTATCACAGTATAACTTAGGTTGGAAAGGACCTCGAGGATCATCGAGTCCAACCTATCAACACAGACCCCATGACTAGACCATGGCACCAAGTGCCACGTCCAATCTCTTCTTGAACGCCTCCAGGGACGATGACTCAATCAGGTGAATCCCTGGGCAACCCGTTCCAATGACGAATGACTCGCTCAGTGAAGAATTTCCTCCTCACCTCGAGTCTGAAAGTGGGACAGGACTTAAAAGATAAGTCACAGAATCACTGAATCACAGAATTGTCAGGGTTGTAAGGGACCTCAAGGATCAACCAGTTCCAACTCCACTGATATGGGCAAGGAACCTCACATTAGATCAGGTTGCGCAGAGTCATGTCCGGCATGGCCTTAAAAAACTCCAGGGATGAGGCTTCCACCACTTCACTGGGTAACCTGTTCCAGTGTCTCACGACCCACATGGTGAAGAATTTCTTCCTAACATCCAATTTCAATCTACTCATTTCTATTTTTGCTCCATTATCCCTAGTCCTATTTCTACCTGACACCCTAAAAAGTCCCTCCCCAGCTGTCTTGTAGGCCCTCTGAAGATACTGGAAGGTCACAATAAAGTCTCCTCAGAGCCTTCTATTGTCCAAACTGAACAACCCCACCTCTCTCAGCCTGTCCTCATAGGAGCAGTGCTCCAGCCCTCTGATCGTGTTGCTTTTGTATAGCAGCATGTATAACACTTGGCAGATATTTGACTAACTTCAATTATCTTCCAAAAGCTGCTTTCTTTTGAAAATAGCCACCTTTGCTTATAGATAAAATTTTGGCTTCTTATACTCTGTAAACTAATAAGTATGAAATTCATTAATTCATTTTTCTAGCGACAATTGTCTACAAATATTAAAAATAAAGAGGTCATTTTACTTTGACTATAATGTCTTTTGATTTCTTCCCTATGTTTTATGAAAGAAATCCCTCCACATGTGGATAGGACTGAAATCCCATCAGTGAATTTCCTCTAAACACCTGTCTTGGGTAAATGCAGGTGACAAACACAGCAGAAGACTAATTAGACAACAAATAAATGAAATATGAAGAAACAAAGTTAAGAAATATGTTCTTATTGTTGGGGGTTATTTGTTTGGATTTTTGCTTTTTTGGTTGGGGTTTTTTGCTGTTTATTTTGTTTATGGCTTTTGTTGCTGTTTATTTTGTTTGTGCTTTTTTGTTGTTGTCTCTTTTTGGTTTGTGTATCAGTTCCTTTGGTTTTCCAAGGTTTTCCAAGAAAAAATTTTGCCCTTGCCAAAGATTCTGTGTATTTTGAATTCTCTTCATACTGGTAAATGATTAAGGGAAGAACTCTTTACTTGCAGTTCCAAAGAATGAACCCAAGGGATTGAAATCTTCTGAGATCAGTGCAATTAAGTAAGTGTCAAACAGGACAATACAGCCTCCTTCATCTCCTTGAATGAGAAGTGCCCTCTAAAACTAAACAGTTCTGCTAGGGTTTCTCACCTTCTTTTTTCTTTAATTTCTGGAAAATGGAACTCTACTGAATTCTTAGAACTGTCTTTTTTTGAAGTCATAGCATGCATATATATACACAAAATATCATTTGCCATTATATTTGAACAAAAATATAATTTTAAAAGAAATTAATAGATATACTATTATGATTGACTGATCCATAACCAAGTTTTATATTTCATAAACAATTCCAATTTTATTTTCACATTCTTGAATGCAGTCAAACTTTCTGTTCAAAATACAGCCTTTTGATAGTTGAAACTCCTCTTTTTATTCAAAATGTGAAAATAGAAAAGACTCCAAACAATTTAATTGGCATTTTGAAGTTTCTCTCTCAGTTTCCCGTGTCTATATGCTAATTCATTTATATATTTAGGTAGAACAAAGTTGAGTCATGTTTTCCAAATGTTCAGGAAAGTTTTGGTTGTGCTTAAGCATTAAGTAGAGCTCTTCAGTATTCCCTTACAACTGGGTTGCCCATTTATGTTGATTGCACTACTAATTCTGCTGTCAGCAAGCAATAGATCTTCTCTCTGGAGGGAGATGATGTTAAGCTTTTAACAAACCTTGGAGGGAAGCTGTGACAACAGTCAAGGTGACAGTGGCTGCTGGAAGCTGCCATATCACTGAGATCCCTTTCTGCAGGAAATAGCTGGGCCTCAGAGGTGAGGAAAGAGCTAGAAGGATAATTGTTTTCCTTAATATGTGACAGTCTAAATTATTTCCTTTCAATGTTAATATCAGAAAGCCTGCCTGTCGTCAACAGGTGGCTACATGAAGAGAAAGAGAGACTGCTTATCACATGAGAACATTGCACTGGGAATATGAATGTGTTTTCTTCTCAACTGAGAAATGTTTTCTCTTAATTTTGTAAATTAGCCTTCTTATTCAACTTCTCTTTTATAGTGTAGACCACACAGCTAGTTTCTTTTTCACCTTATTACTACATACTATCTGTGCCTTGTCAAAAGTCCTTCCTATGCTGACCAGTTCACCTTATCATTTCTTCAAGAAACCTCTTTGAGAAACTTCCATTTCTATTTACTTGCTCCTGTTCCCTTCGTGTAGCATATCTTTCTTAGATGGCATCCTGTGATAAGATTCATCAGTCTATGTAAATGGTCTGGCAACAGGTCAGATGTTGGATGTCAGGAACAAGTTCTGCACCATGACGGTAGTGGAACACTGGGAAAGATTGCCCAGGGATGTGGTTGAGATCTCAGCCCTAGAGATCCTGAAAGGTGGTTGTAGCCAGGAAGGGGTTGGCCTCTTCTCCCAGGCAACCAGCACCAGAACAAGGGGACACAGTCTCAAGCTGCGCCAGGGGAGGTTTAGACTCGAGGTGAGGAGGAAGTTCTTCACCGAGCGAGTCATTCGTCATTGGAACAGGTTGCCCAGGGAGGTGGTTGAGTCATCGACCCTGGAGGCGTTCAAGGGGAGATTGGATGTGGCACTTGGTGCCATGGTCTAGTCATGGGGTCTGTGTTGATAGGTTGGACTCGATGATCCTCGAGGTCCTTTCCAACCTAAGTGATACTGTGATACTAAAGGTGATACTGTGATATTAAAGGTGAGGCTCAACAAAGCTCTGAGCAACCTGATCTAGTTGAGGGTGCCCGTAATTACTGCAGAGGGGGTTGGACCAGGTGACATTTGGAGGTCCCTTCCAACACAGATTATATGAACACTATCTAGTTTTGTTTTCTTATAGTGCTATGTGTGATGAAGAATTTCCTCATTCCTCATTTTTGTGTTCAGGCCATGAGATTCCTGAATGTCTGAGTAAGATCTGAAGGAGTAGTCAGAATTTGCTTGCATTCTGCTACAGAAAAAATAATGTACTAAAATTATCTGACAAAACCTAAAGACGAGAATTTTTCAGTTTTCACATAAGAAGTAAATGTTGTGTTTGTTGTCTTAACATTTAGGACTTCTCAGAAATCTTGTTGACTTGGAGCTAATAATGATGTAGCCTGAAGCTCTAAATTATCTCATCATAAATATGTTTTCCATAATAATTAGACAAGTAATCTGTAATCCACAGTTCTTTATTTCTTCACTTCCACTCATGTGCAAGGAATGCACAGTGGGTTTGTGAATTATTGTTCAACATTTCATGAACACTCTTAAGATAAAAATTAACTTCTATGAAAAAAAAATCTAACCTATTGTATAATTACTCCACAAATTTGTGAAGATCTTGTAGTTTTTGTTTTTATTTGTTTTTTTTTTTTAATAAGGGTTTTAATACTTTTATTCTATCTTTCAGCTGACTGTAAAAATGCAGCACTAGCTAGTAGAAAAAAGATCACTTGTAAAGAGTCACAAAAATTTAGAAATGTTTATTTCCTGTCTCACAAACCAATACCTTGGTCATGTGTTGTTGTTTTCTGGTGGGTTTTGTGTTTTGCTTTTTTTCTTAGTGTGAAGATTTTATGATTCTTGAACCTAAATTATTTGGGTGAAAAAAACCCTGGAGGGTAACAGCCAGACTGTAGAAACACTCTTCTTTGACTAACTTTTTTGACTACTCTAAATTAGTCACTTGTTTCCCAGCCTAATGTCTAAACAGAGGGCATACCCTTTTCACTTACAAAATACTCTCACACAAAATGAATTACCTTCCCACCACCTTGGTTACTTGCCAGGGAGTACTTTTATTTTTCCACTAGGAAAAAGAAAATCAGCTTGGATTTTGCTTGCTAGGGCCGTCTGCATTTTAATTCTGAACTCTGAATGAACATCAGAGGGGCCTTATGATGTTTTGCACAAAAGTGCCTGTGTTCATAGTTTTACTCAAGACACCCAAAATAGCATGCAGTAAGCAGTGTCCTACTGCGAGTTTTCAAAACTAAAAGCACAAGTGACTTATACTGGCAGGAAGCTGCAACTCCTAAAGCTTTCCAAGGATCTGTGAAGTGGAAAAGAACTGCTTGCTTCTCTGCATCAGATGTTTCAGTCAACTTTTACAATACCCATTTTTTTATACCTAGAAGGTCCTGAGGTTACACAGGTAAGATCTCTTTTTCTTCCTCCCTCCCCCTCCCCCCCCCCCCCCCCCCCCCCCCCTTAAAAATCAAATTTAAAGCATTTAGCTGTGTGTCTGCAGTGCAAAAACCACAATAGGCAAAGCCAAAACCAAAAGTGACTCAAAAACTCTAAACCTCTAGAAGGAGAAATCTGCTTTCGTTTTTTTTCCTCAGAGTCAAACAATTAACTTCTATAGCTGAGGAAATCCAACTTTTACAGTTGGATTTGCCAGAGGAAATGCTTGCTATGCCTGTTTTGTGTTCAACTTGCATATAAAAAAAATCATGCTGACTATCAATCTGTTCTTCCAAGACCCCCACCCCTGAGAGGCTGCTTGCGACTGCTTCATTTACACGCATGCATGTGATTGTCACTAAAATGTGCTTACAATCCCTGAGGGTGATATCAAGCAAAGTAAAAAGTCTCTTGCTTTACAGGAACACTTAGAAAAACTCTTTCTACTCTTCCTTCTATAGTGGTGATAATAATCTCACTTAAAACCAAACCAAAACAAAAGAAAAAAGAAAACCAACATAACAACAAAACTACTTGTCTTTACTTCCACATTTCTGTTACCGCCACTCTTTATACTCTCACAGCTAGCAACTGCGAAGTCTTTCAGACCACAGAAAAAGGAATGCCTCTCCTTTTGTTGTTTTGAAGGGTAAAATGGCAATTTAGTAGGAAATAAGATGTTCAAAGAATGGTGCAGGATATATGGCATCAAAATATTTGCATTGCGTGTTACTTTCATAAACCTTATATTAGGAGACAGAGTTGGAATTTATTTTTCAGGTTCAAACACTCCAGCTAGACTTTATTCAGGAAACAGACAGTAGAATATAGCTTAGAGATATTTAATAGCTGCCTATTGGTTATTAAAATGTTGAATATCTGTCAGCTTGTCCATTGTTACGAGTTATTTTGGAAGGAATTACTTGGCTTTTGGATTATATAACTAATTTTTTTTAACAGTTAGTAATTTAGAATCAGTTGTTGCAAAAGAATGCCAGATATGCTGCTTTTACTTATACCAGGAAAAGTTTGCACTGAGGTGCAGAAATAGATTTGTGAACTCCGTTTGAGGAGTTATAATGATACTATGCTCATCATTTTCCTGTTAGAAATGGTGAACCAAGCACTTACACAAAATGAATATAGGGCTGTGTCTGGAGTACCTATTCTCTGTTTTTACAGACTAGACGACTATGAAAATACATTATTGGAATTATTTTTGAGTAATGGAGGGAGGAAGAAAGAGGGACTGGCTCACTAAATACTCCAAGAAGAATAGCCTTCAATTTAAGAACAAAATTACAAATATACTATGGGTAGCTGTGCATTTTGAGAACAAAAATGTAACTATTTTAACCTAGTGCTAGATAATTTACATATTTTAAATTATGCTCATTTTATATTCAGAGCTGATAAAATATAGATTTTTTTTTAAAAAAGGATTCAATATGCTTTCTCTCTGTTTCAGAGTGTCTACAGTATCAGATAATATCAGCACAAGAAATAAGAAAGAAGTATGAAATACACTATACAGGCAGATTTTAATATTGCCCATGGCTTAAACTACTTTTTGCTCTTCATTGTCTTTGGTTTATTTGCTTTGATACTTTATAACTCTTTGGGGTGAAATTTCTTTGCATCAGGTTTACCTTTTGAGTCTAAAACAAAAAGACAAAATAACAAGGACAATAATAACAAAGTCTAAACCCCACAAACATAATATAATAATAATAGTAGTAATAATAAACAAGCAAAACCAAAACTAACAAACCCCACAACACCCAGACAAACTAAAATTAAAAAGAACAAAATAAAACACACACAAAAAACCAAACCCAAAGCAACCAAAGAAAACCCACAAACAAAAAACCCAAACCCAAACAAACAAACAAAAAACTCATGACAAACTCTAAACATAATCAAAAGACTTCACAAAGAAGGCCAGACATGTTTCCTGTCTCCAAACATTCAAAATAATTAAATGAGAGCTAGATGTTGAACCCAAAATTTATCAGGAGATGGATTTAGGAGTTTATGGCTTACATTGCTTTGCAAATAACTTGTGGTTTTCTGGATGCGGTCACAAGTGAAGAGAGTTCACTTCCTAGGGTTTTTCACCCACAGTGACTAAACACAGGAGCCAAAACCCCAAAAGATGTAAATTTTTGTGAAATCATTAATCTGTGATTTCTGGGCAATTGGAAGTACTCTGAAACTTTCAAGGAAACTGATGACCAACTTCAAAAATAAAGCTGAGAAAATCATAATACAGCAACATGTAAGAATTTGTATAATTCATAACACTTTAAAGTTTCTCTGCGTGTTTTTGGAAATGTACTGAAGAAAATTGTACAACCAGAGACAAATCTATTCTTTGTGTTACATTTTGGCATGGGGAGTATGAACGTGCAAACTGCTGCAGAAGCTTTCTAGTACAGTTGCACGCATTTTTCAGAAGATGGACATGGACTGGGAGTAGTCTCAAATTTCATTGTCTTTGGACTTAACCATAGTACCTGAGGTGATATGAAATGAGTTTGTTGGTATTTTTTTTTTTGTTTTTTTGGTCTAAATACTCCAAACTCTTCCTGCCTTTTTTCATTCTGATGAAAAACACAAGAAGAAACAGTTGTCCAAGACTATGAGCTGTGATAATGGTTTGGTCAAACTTCACAGACATCACAGAATCACAGATACATTCCGGTTGGATAAGACCCTCAAGATCACCAAGTCCAACCAAGAACCCTACTCTGCAAGGTTCGCCCCTAAACCATATCCTGAAGCACCACACCCAAATGACCTTCAAACACATCCAGGGTTGGTGACTCAACCACCTCCATGAGCTGCCCATTCCAATACTTGACCAGTCTTTCTGTGAAAAAAATTACATCCTTCCCAGACACCTCAGCTTCCTGTAGAGGCCACAGAAAACTTGAGGGAAAGAACAAAGTGAGAGGAGGACCTGTCAATATGGTGCAAATTATAAACCCTTCACCTTTGCTGACAAATTGGAAAACCCTGTTAGCTTCAATGCTTTGTACCTCTTCAAGTGGCTGATCTTTCACTCTGACTTATTCCATGAGATGTAGATAACCATTGAAGCAGATTAAAGGTGTTGCTAGTGCTCGTTTTATGTATCACTGTGATATATATTGGCTGGACAAAATTTACCCTGAATGGTAATTCCCCATAGTAGATGACCTAGATGATTTATGTTATTTTATATTCCTTGTGGTAGTCCTGGAACATAAAAAGAGATTTCCAGACATATCAGGATGACAACCAGACTTACAGCATCAAAATGTGGTATCTGTATTCGTTTTTTTCTCGTAACATCAAATTTAACATATAAATTGAATTGGTTTCAAATGCCAGATCATTAGATAGATGGTGTGTGTAGCTATTTTCATAAAAGACTGACCCATGAAATGTATAAATAGCATTTGGAAATGTCACATAGAGATAAACTGTGCTGATTGCTCACATTTTCATATGCAAACATTCAGGAGTGCGCAAATGTTATACAATTAGACCCATTTTCTGATGCCTTACATGCTAATATTATTCTAATCAGTCCTTTATCTCAGCTATTTTTTTTTTAAGTGATCATCTTCTGCAAAGATTTTTTTTCTCCCTTTTAAAGATTACATGAAAACAGAGCCTAGACCAAACATCTATCACAGTTTAAGGCCAGTTTGAAAGTGTGGGGAATAAAGGGGCTCAGTTAACTGAACATTTTAATGCCATTTTAACATTTTAAGTTTAAACCCCTGTAGGAAGGTTTCACAAGTGACAGAACACCCCTGACCTGTAATGCATGAAAAAATGAGATTTTTAATAGGTCTGTGACAAAAATCACAGGAAATTATGAAGTAAATAAAACCCCCTTAGTTTTAATATTTTTTTCACATCCAGAAGAATCGTAGTTGTTTTTCTTTTTATACCATGAGATTTATGTATTTATGATTTCCACATGATAGCATGATCCCCTAGTAATTTGCTATTTTGATCATATGGATCATAAAGCATAGTAATCAGAAGGAGGATCAGAGGAAAAACATTCTGGTAATCAGCTGTGCTGAGCAGGGATTCAAAATGTGAGAGAAAAAAGCTTTTGTAATATAGTGGAAAACACCAAAAAATGTCAAGTCTTTTGAATAATGTTGTTGTGTACAACTGAGAGACAAATGGTTTCTAAAAAGCTCCTATATTTTGATTCAAAGAAGATAAATAGCACCTTTTATAAGAATATCAAATATTATTTCAAGCTAGTTAATCTATGAAATATCTTTGTTCTGGTCTAATTTCCATTACTGGAGTCATCTCTCTACTTAAAATGCAAAACATATCTAACAGAGGAACTGTGAGCTGTGCTTCTAAATGTAAATTAGTGCTAACGTGTTTAACAAGAGGCACCTTGATCTTCCCTAATATTAATAGTAACTCTGTGTGGCAGTTTATGCCTCCTGTTGCTGCCATATAGGTTACACCTCCAGTGTCCCTCATGTCCAGCCATGTAGGTGGACACAGGAAACGACGTATTTTGTACCCATAATGTCCTGTGCCCTATAAATCCATCTGCAAAGTCATTCTCTTCCTCTTTCTTCCCTCTCTGCTCCCATGAGAGATGCTCCCTGTTGGGTAACAGTGGGGGAGTATCTCACCGCCTCTTAGGCCTGGCTAGGTCTAATGTCAGGAGAAGTGTGGGGCAGCCTCAGACCTGACCAGCTGAGACCAGCCTAGCAGTGGGGGGGGAGGATAGAAAAGAGCCCTGGGGGGAGCTTGGGAATACCCCCAGGTGGGGAGATAGGAAGTGGGAAGTGTTGGGAGGCTTTTGGGTGTGCTATAGGGCATTCTGTATGCTTTAGGATTTCTTTAGTCACTGCACTTGTAGTTTCTACAAAACATTAATTGCTTTTCCATTTAAAATTTCCATCACTTTTTCAATCCCTTTGTGTAAGTGTCATTCTTTTGCCCCTTGCAGGGGCAAGAGAGGATCTGCCTGGCCTCAAACCAGGACACTCTGAAATGATAAAAAACTCAAAACTTGTTAAAAAAATAGAATATTTCTGTGGAGATGGCAATAGTATTAAGAATGTGTCATAGAATCATAGAATGGGCTGGGCTGGAAGGGACCTCTGAAGGTCATCTAGTCCAACCCACTCTGCAGTCAGCAGTGGTATCTTCAACTAGACCAGGTTGCCCAGAGCCCTGTCAAGCCTCACCTGGAATATCTCCAGGGATGGGGCCCTAACCACCTCCCTGGGCAACATATTCCAGTCTTCCACCACCCTCATAGTAAAGAACCTGTTCCTAACAACCAATCTAAATCTGTTCTTCTCCACTTTGAAGCCATTGTCCCTTGTGCTGTCTTTGCAGGCCTTTGTAAACAGTTTCTCTCCATCCTTCTTGTAGCCTCTCTTCAGGTACTGGAAAGTCTCTATTCCTGGAGCCTCCTCTTCTCCAGGCAGAATGCTGTTCATCTGACCTGTTTGTAGATGTCTTTTAAGTAGTTTATCAGCTTGGGTTAATTATCAAGACCCTCTCTAGACAGAAAAGAGGGATTTGGACTTCACAGGTTAGTTACCTTTCTTATAATTCAATAAAACACATTGACTATTGAGGAAGCCTCTGTAGGCACATTACAGTCTTAAGAAAACCTTGGAGCCCCAGATTTTGCATTATTAACTACAAAAAAAATTCTATATCATAAAGAATAATCAGTCATAGGCATTGAGAAAACATTAGATAAATTCTTAGGTTATAAACAGACCCATAATACCTTTGAATCCACAATAAACACTGTACAAGTTCCTCTTATAGCCACAATTTTTTCCAGTTATTAGGAGTTTTATTCCATATTGTGTTCTGTTCTTCTGGTAATAAAATTACTTTTTCTACCTCATTTAGCAGCTGTATTTATCAGGGAATGATTTTAGGAGTAGAATTAATTCACACAAATATTACTAAAAAAGATAATGCAATAAAATAGTAACAAGTAAAGGTAAAAAAAATAATAAGAAAAGGCAAAGTAGACTTTTTGTACATTGTACCTTTGGCCAAGCATCTGATATATCTTGTCAAAGTGACAGTGGGTACCTGTGGAGAAACACTAGATGTTTTTCACTCAGCAGAAACTGTGAATAAGTTTGATTTAACTGAGACATAGAGGCTGCAAATTGATTTCTTGATTCATTTAGGACACAGTCAGAGGTAGCATATAGAAAACCCTAGAGAGAAGAGGACAGCATTATTGTTTCCTTCCTTAATAGGTGTAAAAGGTTGGAACTCTGACAAGTGGCAGCAAGTTCATCTGTATAAAAGACAATATAAGATATTTGCCTGTCAGAAACATCGATCGCAGGATACAAGGGAGAACCATAGGTGACAGCCTCAACAGCCACTGATGGGTTGCTGCTTGCTGCATCTGGGAGAAGGAGATAACATGGAGATGCTGAGCCAACCCAGCTCTGCTGCCAGTCACATCACCGGCTCAGGCATGCAGGCTTTAGCTACACTGCTGATAAATCACAGGTTTATTAGTCACAGCCTGCTTGGCCTTGCCATATATTGCTTCAGAAATTAATGGTTAGTTAAAAAAAAAAAGGTGCAAAATTAGTTAAAAATTAGCTAAAAATCAGTTTTAAAAGCCCAAATTTAAATTTATATATATACTCACATCCCTCTCTCAAGAGAGGAAACAAACAATAATTTAAAGTTTTGAAAAGCTCAGATGCTAAACTGTATGTTTTTACAGATTTGTTTTATTTTTAAACATCTATATATTTATAAATAATAATTCATAGTATCATAGTATCATTCAGGGTTGGAAGGGACCACAAGGATCATCTAGTTCCAACCCCCCTGCCATGGGCAGGGACACCCCACACTACATCAGGCTGGACAGAGCCTCATCCAGCCTGCTCTTAAATACCCCCAGGGACGGGGCCTCGACCACCTCCCTGGACAACCCATTCCAGGGCTTCACCACTTTCATGGTGAAGAACCTCCTCCTCACATCCAGCCTGAATCTCCCCACCTCCAGCTTCATTCCATTCCCCCTAGTCCTATCACTACCTGAGATCCTGAGAAGTCCTTCCCCAGCCTTCCTGTAGGCCCCCTTCAGATACTGGAATTGTAAAACACCATGGTAATAATTTTTGTTGGGGAAAAAACCAGTCCATTTAAGTATCTTGCAATAAGTGACAAAGAATTCAAGATTTTTTAGAGGGCATACCTAAAGAATAATTGCTTAAGATCTTCAAGACTTCTCCATTAGGCAGCTAACTATTGATATATATTGGTAAGATTGCAAAAAGTTCTCTGTGTTTACTATTTAGTTAATATTTGTTTATATATATATAATAGTGTTACAATATTCATAAAGGCCTCTAACTCTCCTATTTCTAAATCTGTGGTAAAGAAAACAAAAATAACCTTTCTCTGGCAACCTCCTTGTAGGTTACAGTTATAGCAGGGAATCTTTTACCATCTTTTGAGATCAATTTACCATTTGCTGATAACCTAAAGCAAAAACGTAAGAGTTCAATATATTCTATTAACCTCAACCCATTTAAAGATCTCTTTCTATAAAAAACAGGAAAACCAGGAAGAGTCTTGGTTATCAGACGGTTAATCAAGTGATAAGGCTCCAAGCACTTTCTGTTTTGCACTGGTACTTCTACTGAGCCAATGTTTGGGGTATTAAAATACTTTTCATGTCTTTGCTTCCTGCATAGAAAAAACTGTTTGGGGGATATTTTATAAATGTTTTAGGGATAAACAATAGTTTGGATTTAGATGCAATGAGATTAGAAATAGTTCTTAGCTATTGTATTAATTTCCTCAAGAAACGGAATGCTTATGACATGAAGAGATTAACCTTAGCCTTGAAGAGAAACCATATCATCTTTACCAAGGAGCTGAAGGTACAAACATGCTATAAACATCCCAGTAATTTTCCTACCTTATCAGGCATTTTCTCCTTTCAAACCTTCTCCTCTATTGTATGAGTAGTAGATAACCTCAGGGGGGGAAAATAATTATGTTTGTTTTGGGTTTGTTCTGTTGCTTTGTGTTTTAATTTTGTTGAACTCATAGCATATAATTTGTCTTTTCAAACAACAAGCAAGAGGGCCTCACCAGGGACAGCAGAAGTGGCTGCTGTTAGAAGAGAGGCAAAAGGTGCCCTAAAATTGTATTGCTACTGAAAAAACAATATTGTCAGACTGTAAGCTATGAATAATAAACTGTCCTTTAAGAGACTTGCTGAAGAGGAAGGTAGTGCTCTAAGGGAGTAAAATTGGGACTTCTTACCATTCATTTACCATTTAGCACAGAAAGAACTGAATTTTAAATATAGAACAATGTTGGACTGTGGGCTGGGTGAGAAAGCGCTCTTCAAGGTGAAGTGCTTTCAGCGCAGCTGAATTAGGTATTGTGTACACTGAATCAGTTGCTGTTTTCACAAAGATGGTGTTGTAAACCCAGATAGACTGAATTGTAAGGATCCTGATAACAGATTATATTTGGCTTTAATTTTTTTTTTAATATCTCCCTCTCTGAAGATATTCAAAACATGGCTGGATGTGCTCCTCTGTGATCTGGTCCAGGTGATCCTGCTCTGGCAGGGCCTTTGGACTGGCTGATCTTTCAAGGTCCCTTCTAGCCCCTTACATTCTGTGATTTAAGATTGCCTCTTTAAAAAGCCTGCTTGGCCTCTATATGATCCTAACTGCAAATGGTTCATCATTCAGTTTAATATCAATATATGGGGGGTTGGGGGGCAAATCGAGTGGTGTGATCCACAGACATAAATGACCTAATTTCATGTTCATATGTACCAACTGGATTTGCATATGATGATCCTTTTTCCTTTTTCATCTGATTTTAACAGTGGAATTTATTCCTTTGAAACATTTCAGGGAATTTGATCAGTTTCAAACTTTTTGACTTTGCAACAGTTCAGAGTTCAGCCATTTCCTCAAGGTAAATATCTTTTTCAAACAAATTGTAAGTGGTAGTACTGTTCTATTTATTTTAAATATTACTGTGTGCATTCTGCAAAACCCACCTGATATCAAGCAGAGAAAATGGCAAGTCCTTCCCACAGGCAAATTCAGAAGTTCTAAAATCCCTTATCTACTCCTTGTTCTAGCTGGCATGGTACCTCTTTTCAGTTGGAGGTTTTGTGTGAATGTTCCATACACTCATTTCTTTTAGTATTACCTAATCCTTCTTGACATTATTTCAGAGTCAACATGTTAGATTTAGTGGTTACTCTACAGACTAGAGCTTATTCTCAGGTTCTCCTAAGAAAGCTTAGGACCCTTTCATTTATTTGTCAGGAAAATGACACTTCCTACCTAGTGGGGATTCGTTCTTTTGTTTTCATAATGCTGTGCTAGTGCTCTTAGTGAGGATAACAGCCTTGGCCCCCTCCCAGCGAGAGGGATTTCTGTGCTGTGCTTAAGAATCCATAGCACCATGCCAATACAGTGTCTCTTTTTCTACTCCTTTGTTACCACATGGCTGCAAGGGTGAAATAGTACAATAACATAATCAGCATTAGTGACATACATTTCGAGTCACATTTCAGTAAAGGGCAAGGAAGTCACTGAAGTAATTTGAAGGGAAATGAGAAGGAAACTGTACAGAATTTACTTTCCTGGCTGACAGCATGTTAGTAATAGCAAGAACTGAAATATTTTTAGTGCTCTTTTGTACATCTTTGTAGCAAAACTGTGAGACCAGAGAGTAATCCCAGTTTATCTCTACATGTATTTTCAGCCAGTTGCCTAAATACTTTAATCTCAGAGATTTTTAAAGAAAGCACTAGTGAAATTATTATGAACTACTGAATGATGTTTCAACCCTAGGTAATTGAGAACATCTCTGTATTTTGCAAATACCCCACAGAGAAGAATACACCCCCATTCTTTACAATGGCATGAGATGTCCTTTGTGAAAGCAGTTAAATGTATTTCTGTGATTTAAGCACTAAATTTAAGAGTAGACTTTTAATTCTGAGTGTTCATATGACAGATATTTTGTTTTCTTTAAAATTAATGCTTACTATTGAAGGCCAAATAGGCTGTAGCATTTACAGTACAAAGTTCATATGCCCTGTTACAGCCTTTGAGGTAAATAAAAAAAAATATGCAAAGACAAGGACCAACCAGAAAAATAAAAACCAATTGTATATCAGAACTCCAGAGTTACAGAACATCTGTATCCTGAAATACTGTGTCCAGGTCTGGAGCCCTCAATACAGGAAGGACATGGACTTCATGGATCAGGTCCAGAGGAGGGCCTCAAAAAAATGATTGAGGGCTGGAGCACCTCTGATACTAGGACAGGCTGAGGGAGCTGGGGTTGTTCAACCTGCACAAGAGAAGTCTCCAGGGAGACATAATAGATATCTTCCGGTATTTGAAAGGGGCCCACAAGAAGGCTGAAGAAAGACTGTTTACAAAGGCCTGTAGTGATAGGACGAGGGGCAATGGCTTCAAACTAGAGAAGAGATTTAGCTTGGATGTTTGAAGCAAGTTCTCTATCATGAGCATAGTGGAACAATGCAACAGGTTGCCTGGTAAGATAGTTGGGGCCCCATCCTTGGAGATACTCAGGTTGATGCACAATAGGGCTCTGGGCAGCCTAATCTAATCAAGGATGCTGCTGCTTACTGTAGAGGGGTTCGGACCTTTGGAGGTCCCTTCTAACCCAGACCATTCTATGATTCCATTATCTTCTAATTAAAAAAAACCAAAACAAAACAAAACCCTAACAATAATAATAATAATAAAAGTAAATCCGTAAGAGACTTCCAAAAATATGAAACAATAGTGGAGATTAGAGAAGGGAGATGAGAGAAAACCTATCATCAAAGAGGATGCCTATATTATCTCACAGATCATGAGAACTTCTGGACAGAGAAGAGCTCACATAAACTAAAAATTTAAAAGAATGTAAACCTTTTATTATTGTATGGGACAACAAAATAAATTTATGAGAGAGGAGTATGCAATTGTTCTCTGTTTTCTTTCACTTTTGTTAGCAATCTTCTCTATTTCTCTGAATAGTTTTCCACATCCTGTTTGCCTCTCATGACATTTGCCCACTATTCACAAGTCTTGGGCAAGAATCCATAGAAGGATCCAAAACACTTGGCATGATACAAAATGCAAATCTAGTGATGAAGTCTGATAGCATGATATGAGCAGTAGAATTCCACCCAGAGAGAAACGTAGGTGTCAGACTGCAATTTAAATGAAAATATAAGACAAACTTTCAGGTTCAACTTCCTGATGAAAGCTGGCCATAAAAATAAATGCAAGAAAACAATGGAATAAAGTAACATGCAATAAAAGACAAAGTTCGCAAAGAATAGTTATGATATTTATAATATTTGCCAATGTCATTTAGGAAAGTTGTAGTACAGCACACCTGGTTTATGATTTGAATCTGCCCAACTGTTAAATGTTGCATAAAGCAAAAGGTATGGGGAAGGAGAGTGAAATTAAGCAGACAGACACTGTTCTCAGAGTTAGTGGGTGACCTAAAATCAATCCCAAGTAAAAGATTTCCAATTCATGATCAAGAGGGCTGAGAAGCAGGGAATTGCCCAAACTAAGCATATGCATAATTATTTTTTTAATTACTTTATTTTGCCACATCTATCTTGACACCACCCAGCTGAACAGTTGACTATACCACACTTTTAATCCAAAAGAATTTAATGCCCCTAAAAAATCTTATTGTCCATGACAAAATGATTATAGAATCATAATCACAGTATCACAATATTACTAAAGTTGGAAGAGACCTCAAAGATCATTGAGTCCAATCTATCACCACAGACCTCATGACTAGACCATGGCACCAAGTGCCATGTCCAATCCCCTCTTGAACACTTACCTCCAGGGATGGTGACACCACCACCTCCCTGGGCAGCCCATTCCAATGACGAATGACTCTCTCGGTGAAGAACTGGTCTGGGTTGGAAGGGACCTCTAAAGGTCAGCTAGTCCAACCTCCTCTGCAATAAGCAGAGACATCCTTGACTATATCAGGTTGCCCAGAGTCCTGTCAAGCCTCACCTTGAATATAATGTGATTCATAACACATTCTTCAAGAGAGTTCTTCATTCTTGCTCTTCCACATCTTTGTTACCTAAGCAGAGTCACTGAAATTTATAGCGGAGGACTGGGAATGAGAACAATTGACTCCAGCCCTGATGTTTTCACTAGACTTTAAAATTCTAAGTCTGCTGTCCTGTCAGTGTTAAATCCACATGGCTTTTATGGAGTTTAAAAGCTCAGTTTTGGGAACTTCTTCAAAATAAACTCATAATAAATTAATAAAATAACTCACAGCCTCTCTTAAGATGGAGAACATCGTTGTAATCATACCCTGTTTTTTTGTTCCTTTTCGTTCCTTTTGACTTTTTGATTGGTCTACTATACAACATAAAAGTACTTTTGAGACATTGTGGGGCAATCAAGGACCATTTTTCATTAACTAAGGAACTGACACTTATTTATTAAATATATATATAATCCATTAACTGTGGACTTTATAGTCCTAAATAATTTAAGATCATTAGCGTCTGCAGGATATTAGTTCTGGCTTATATAAACTGGTGAATGGAGTCTTTGTCCGTTCAGTTACTATGGCAACTTTATGGACTTCCCAGTTTCAGCTGGCTTGCAATGAATTAAAGTTAGAAACTCTGACAGACTCTTGAAAGAAGGGGAATTATGTGGATGAAACTAGCTTTAAAGAAGTGAGATATCCATACAAAGCCACTTCAGTGATTTCTTTTTGTAAGAACCTATTCTGGGAACAAATTTAAACAATCAGATTTAGTGAACCATGGCATCTTTGAGAGTTCATATTCATCCTTGGAGAGGTGCATATTAGTATATTTATATAGATTGGAATTATCCATTTGGCTGTTGTTATAGTATTTAGTTGAATAATTAATTAAGCTATGGCAAATGGATATTAATAAAAAAATAATAACTTTCATTAATACAAAAAAATTGTCAAAACATATCAAATAGGTTTGATGTACAGTTAGAATATATATTTGCAGTGGGAATGTACAGTATTTAGGCAAATATAACAATTTCACCTATTTTAAGCAAACTGGAAGGAATATCAGAGAGAATTCCCCAGTGCAAATTAGTGTTTGACCACGGTGGGGAGAGACTTGACAAGAATCTTTAAGCCAAAGAGTCAATGAAATAATTACAGTGGGGAGTGCTGCTGCTGTGTATTAGCTGTTGAGGCTTGTGACAGGCATGGCTGGTTGCTGACAGGAAGGCCATGCAGTCCCTGGGCTGGTCTGGCTTCAGCAGGATGCAGGCTGTTTATGATGCTATTACTACAACTGATTCTTGCATCTTCCTGGGTAAACTGAAGCATGGCAAAATTCTAGTTGCAAGGGGAAGCAAGACTTGGCTTTAGCTCCTAAGCTCGTGGCTTCTCTAGCTTGTAGTGGGTAGTCTTGTGGTTTTATCCCAGGCTCTGGACCAGACAACTTGAAGAGAGACAACTCAAGGCAATTTCAAGCAAGGCAGGTCCAAGGCAAAGCAGATTCAAGCAAGGCAAGGAGACTAGAGATTGGACTGCATATATACCTTGCCTGAGATTCGATTGGGCCAATAGGGCAACTGAAGCCAGAACCTAGTTACCCAATAAAAAGGGTATGTGGCCATGAAAGGCAGAAACATAGGCCTGGTCTGGGAGAAGTGGCAAGTACACGTACTCTTACCCCAGAAGTAGACTTGTTTACCCAGACATGTTGGGGCCTCTCTTCTGTTCCTCTTCCTGCACTACCCCATTTTCTCCAGGAAAGAGATAGGGAGAGGGGGATCATGTCTAGACACATCAGGGTTTGTCTGGGTTTGTGTCGGGGCTGTTTTGGCCCTACCATGACAGCTATGTAGAAACCAGAGAGTGCTTTAAAGCCTGCCAAACACCCAAAACCACAGTATGACCCGAACAAAGACTTTTAGAAAAGCAAGTTTCAACAGAAAACTCCAGTGATGTTTCTGACTTCCTGATTAATGGATTTTTAGTCAAAAGGGAGTTTATAATTAATAACAATGTCCCAAGACACCTTAATTCGATTTGAGGTGAGGACTCTGCTGAATGATAATGGAAATAAAATCAGTATTTTACCACCTCATTTTGCAGGAAGTGATATATTGCATGTACCAAGTAGCAACATGATAAGGGGAAGGTGGGACTTAATTTTATGGATAAGCATTAAGATAAACAAAATTTGTGCTCAGACAATAAAAAACATAAAAAAAATAGGTCCCAGATACTATGGAATGTAGATATTTTAAAATCTTTTGTAACCCGAAACTCTTCGCTGATATTATGTTAGAGTATAGGAGAGTCAGAGAGATCTAAAGTGAGTCACATCCTTTAAAAATAGCTTCAACAGCCAGAAGTATTACAGCAAATAAGAGCAATAGCTAGAAAAGGCTTTATGTTTTTAAGATATTTTGTTGATTTTTTGAATGACTCCTATAAAACATCATTCCACCAAAGTAATTTTTACAATGCACAATTTAAAAATATGATGATGTTTATTAGACTATGCTTGAAACAGAACAGAAAAGTAACCTTTGTTTTAAAAATCTTCATTATGAAATTAATTATAAAACAGCCTTTATTTGGTCCTGATGTCTAATTATCTGTTCCTCTCCTGTTCTGAACACCTCAGTGCCTGGAGAGTGCTTACAAAGTTTAATGGAATCAAATGAGAAGCATATTGGATTAATTCATCTTAGGTATATGAGACAGAGAGAAAAAGGATATTAGCCTTTAGTGTAATTGATAGAATGAGTGAAGAAAGAGAATAAGTTATGTTCCTTGTAGCAGTGCAGAACAGTGAAATATTGAAGAGAAAGGAGTAAGAGAGGGACAAGCTCCTGCTCATTGTGACTTAAGCAGAACTGAAAATGAGGTTCATCCATTGCAGGAGATATTGGAAGATTCATTAGGTGAGAACTTGACTTAGAGAATGAAAAGGCAAGAAACAATAATATTTTTTTTAGTCAGTTTGTCAGGTGTCTTTTCCATCTCTACTTCTCACTATTCTGAGAGGAAAAAACACTCATTATTTTGCTATCTCTATCAAAAAGCAGGCAAATTCTACCCTTTCCTCTCTGATATTATTGCACTTTCTGAGGTGCTAACTCACTTCCACTGTGGTGCCACACAGAGTGCATGCGTATATGTATGCAACAGACATTGTCTGCTCATGAATTTAAATTGTGTCTTTAAACTGCACTGTGTGTCAGAGAAAATTTTCTAGCTTATAATACTGTTAAAAGTAACTGTTCCCTGCTTTATTTACCTTAATGCTCTTTATTGATAAGCAGAGCACAAAGTAAGTTAATGAAAATTTAAAATCACTGTTTTTTTCCCCCTTACTTTTCTTAATGTGGATGTATGGTTTCCTTAACTGCTCATAAGGGACTGTTTTTTGATGATTACTTCTTTACTTTGCAAAGGAATCCTAGTAAGTTTCCTTGCATATAAGCATTTTAATCTGATTTCAGCCTGCTCTCACACTGCTATAGGCTAGATAATTTAAGGGTGTTTCTTATTTACTTCATTTAATGTGGAAAATTGGCTCTAGAGCCAAACCCACAACTTTAATGATAACTCAAATTGCAGCAAAAAACATCTGCTTAGCCAAAATATTGAAGCTTCTTTTCATCTTTGCACATTTCGTGTTTGGAGGAATTAATTCTCCTAAAAAAAACCCAACCCAAACCAAACAAACCAAACAAACAAAAACATGAGAAAGGTGAATTCATTGCACTTGTGGTTTTAGTGTGTGCAAAGCATAATTACAAATGGAAGCAAAACATGGGAACCTGAATCCTAAAGAGAATTTTACAGCACTTCCTGAAAATTATTTGGCAAACAGATTCAAGTGTGAATCACAGAATGTGGTCCTTTACATCATTATGCTGACAAGTGGTTCTTCAGTACTGAGTGGTATCCTACAGAGCCAAAACTGTTCCAGTAGCATTTGCCCGGTGAATCAAACATCTTGCAATTGGATTTGCTACTTCCCTACAATAAAACGTAGATGCCAGAAGGCAAGAATTTCTGTTTTTTTTTACTGTGTGCATGTGTTAGACTTTTTAATCAGCAAAATATTTGTGCTAAAAAGCATGTGTTCAGTCATAATTTTACATAGAGCAAAACCATCTTAAAAAAAGACAATAGTTATAGTTAATGAAAGCCACAATTAAAATTAAACATTTACTTACTTTTAGTGTAGAGAGTACAGCATATTTCAGCTACTGGCATAACTGAATCTAGTAGCAGCTCAGCATCTGTTTACTAAATTAAATTTTTCATCAGAATAAAATTGCTGAGGCTATTGAATGAGTGCAGAAAACATATTTTTTCAAAAAGTTAAGTCCTAAGGTAAGCATTTCAATTTCTCTTTATCTAGAAAGCATCTGAACTGAAGCAGGGTGTAGCTGTGTCTCAAAAAAAAATAAAAGAAAAGAACTAAATATAATAGTTTGTTTACCAGTTTTTAGATAAGAGATACAGATATTTCTACTGTATTTTTACTTCCATTTTCTTCATTACAAGAAACTAAAGTTCAAACATCTGTGTCTTGTGTCTTGGAAACCATTCACTGGATAACTTCTATTCTTCACTTAATAACTTGGGAAAAGCTATGATTCCAAAAGAAGAGAAGATACTCCAGCAATCAGGGAGAAATTAATTGCATTTGAGGAATCTACAACAGCTCTGGGTGTGAGTCACTGTGACATTCTTCATGATGTTTGTTGGTTCCATTTGCAGGACTCCAAAAGAAACTTCTTTTTTCCCATTATTTTGGATGCGGCAGATTTTATTTTAGTATTATCTGAATTCCAACTGAAAAACAATAATACAGGGAAAGTTTACCATATTATTGGATCATCTTTGCCTTCATCTATATGCAGCATTTAGTTTAATGCTGGTTAGATCATATTAGTTAAGTTACCTTAACACTCCCAAAGGTCACTTCTGCAGAAGGCAGTCTGGCAGTCTTGCCCAACAAAACACACATTCTGTTCTGTTGATTGGAATGGTGTGGATGACACTAACTCTGTACTCAGAGGCTTTTTAGATCAGTTGGGTAATTTTTACCAGGCTAAAGGAGCTCAGAGGAATTGCAGTAAAAAGACTTGGGCCTCCTTCTGCCTTGAGCATAACTGAAATGTTTGGGTCTGCACTTCCAGCTCTGTGCAATATTACTGATAACAGTGAGTGAAATTATTTCATATTTCCAAAATCATGAGAATCTTTGTACAGACAGCAGTGGCAGCAGACACCTAGAGAAAGTCAAGAATAAGAATGCTGAACCAGAAACACTAAGCTGGTCCCAGCTCCATATATCTCCCAAAAATTACAGATCAGCAATCAACTGCTTAGGTCTAAAAACACTGCTGGGACAGTTGAAAAAAGCAAAAGTTTGGCTATTTCAACTTGAGTGCATACATAGGAAATAAGTATTGTGCAGTCATTTTTATATGTCAGTATTTAAAAAGAATAAAAAAGCACCAAGAATCCCTGGCTTTAATTCATTAAAATGCTATTTCTCTGTAATGGTTTACTCATGTCTTTTGTTGATTAATACAGCTCCATTAGGGTAGGAGAACAATGAAAGATATTTTGGTACATGTTTTTAAAACACAGAATATGTCACTCCATCCTCTATGGGTTTGTGAGCTAAGAAAGGAACAGGTCTACCATTTGCTTTCTTCAGTTCCTGCAGGAAATTTCATTCTTCATCTTTGATCCCTTATTCCTTATATAAAACATATGTCTTGCTTTTCCCTATAGTTTTTATAGGTTGTTGGATTCGTTTGTTTGGTTTTGTTGCTGGTTTTTGGTTTTGTTTTGGCATTTTGGTTTGTTGGGTTGGGTTTTTTATTTTTGGTGGGTTTTTTTGTTTTGTTTTGTTTTGTTTTGGGGCTTTTTTGTTTTGTAATGGAAGACATAGGATTTTGAGAAATAAAAGTCACATTTTGATGCTCTAAAAGATATTTTTAATCTCTGTTATAGAAAGACTTCTTGCTACTGCTGGTCATGCTTTGAAGACTCAGATAGAGATGCAGCTAGGAAAGGAGCTGGCAAAGGTGGTTCTCAGTTTAAAGAGATCCTTGAGAAAATGGCAGGAGGATTATTAGGGCAACAAGTTGAGGGGGAGGAGCAAGAAGAAGATGACATAACTGAGTGTTCGTCACCCCGCGAAGAGATAAGAAATGTCCGTAAAGATTTCACCAGGGCAGATAAGGAGCCAGTTCTAGCTTGGCTTAGTAGGTGTTATGATACAGGTGCTCGAGCTCTAACAGTTGGAGACAAGTCAGCAGCTCAGTTAGGAACTCTCTTGAGGGATAATGGAATAGACAGACATCTAGGCAGGGCTCTCGGTAAGGTTAATCTGTGGATACGCCGTTTAATGGCGGTTGCCCTGAGATACCCTTCCCGAGATGATCTTCCATGGAATCCTAAACCCTGGAGTAACATAGATGAGGGAATTAAGCGCTTGAGAGGTTTGTCATCTGAAGTTGCATCTGGGATTTTATTACAATGCCATAGATATTTTGGTAAAATACTGGGATCAGTTAGTATACTACCTGGAAAGCTAATCAGTAAACCATTATAAAACAATAAGAGTGACAGGATTTCTAATCTGCCAGCCCTGCTCCAATTAAAATCCACAGACTTAAAGGCACTAATCAAACTAAGAAATTAATTTTTCTAAAACTATTTTGTCTGTGTATGACTGACAGATAATTACAATGCCAATTCTATATAATAGTTTTAAGGCCTTCCTTAATGATACAACAACATGTCTACAAAATGAAGAAAATAATGTGCCAATTAGAATTAAATGAAATTTAGGCACAAATACAGGCTGGGCAGTGACTGGCTGGAAAGTAGCCCTGAGGAGAGAGACTTGGGGGTGCTGGTGGACAAAAAGCTCAACAGGAGCTCTCAATGTGCACTTGCAGCCCACAAAGCTAATCAGATCCTGGGCTGCATCAGGAGAAGTGTGGCTAGCAGGTCGAGGGAGGTGATCCTCCCCCTCTACTCAGCCCTGGTGAGACCCCACCTGGAGTACTGTGTCCAGTTCTGGAGCCCCTATTACAAGAGGGATATGGAGGTGCTGGAACGTGTCCAGAGAAGGGCCACAAAGATGATCAGAGGGCTGGAGCACCTCTCCTCTGAGGACAGACTGAAGGAGTTGGGGCTGTTCAGTCTGCAGAAGAGAAGGCTCCGAGGTGACCTAATTGTGGCCTTCCAGTATCTGAAGGGGGCCTACAGGAAGGCTGGGGAAGGACTTCTCAGGATCTCAGGTAGTGATAGGACTAGGGGGAATGGAATGAAGCTGGAGGTGGGGAGATTCAGGCTAGATGTGAGGAGGAGGTTCTTCACCATGAGAGTGGTGAAACCCTGGAATGGGTTGTCCAGGGAGGTGGTCGAGGTCCCGTCCCTGGGGGTGTTTAAGAGCAGGCTGGATGAGGCTCTGGGCAGCCTGATCTAGTGTAGGGTGTCCCTGCCCATGGCAGGGGGGTTGGAACTAGCTGATCCTTGTGGTCCCTTCCAACCCTGAATGAAACTATGAAACTATGAAATGAAATTCAGAACAATTGCTCTCCATGTATGTGAAATGCTGGGTGACTATCAGAGACACATGCAGCTGTCCTGTGTTAATATGCACTACCAGTCAAAATAATTTGGTCAAATGTCATATCAAGATGTGTTCTACACAAGACACTTCTCATGGTTAAGCAGTAGCTTTTCAAATAGCTAGTTGTGTAACAAACTAGCAAGATTATTGCTGATATAGCTCTAATTAATTGACTGAAGGTATAATTGCATTTTAGATGTTTGTTTTGATAACCACGGGACACATTATTTAGCACACTTGGTAGATGTAGCTATCCAACTTGGTTGAAAATAAATAAAATGAAAGACCAGAAAGTTTAAAAAAAATAATTAAAAAGTTATATTCAATGCACACAATTGCTAAAACTAAACCAATATTAACCTCCAAACTATTTTTAAAAATAAATCAAGCAGATAAGCAAAAGCTGAGAGACATTATGGAAACTGTGGCCAGAGTTACAGCAAGACTGATAGCAAATATATCTGTTCCAAAAACAAAATCAGCCAATTAATCAATCACATAATACATGTGTGTGATAACTGTGATACTCAGTAAAGAATACTCAAAGAGTGAAATAAATTCTTGTAAATTTTAGTACTTTCTTCCCACTCTCCCTTTTTATGAACTCAGTCAAACATTACTGTCACAAGAGTGACCTCTGTGCCAGCCTGTGATGGTAGTTATCTGTAGAACCAAAAGGCAGGGAATCCAGCATAGCTGGAGGTGCATGGGTCGTATTTATTCCTTAGAGGGTTAGTATGCCTTTTCCTAGTATCACCAAATAAAACACTTTAAATGTGAAGAATGGAAAACTAACATAAGAAAGAAAATAAATCTTGACGCTGATTGCAAAAGATCAACTCACAGCTAAAAATCAATGAAAATGGTAATGAAGAATTTCTAACACACCAAACCTGTAAAAAATATTATCTGTCTCTATGTGACACTTACAAAGCCTAAAGAACAGGATGAAGTCCACTGCTTTTCGCAGAATCACAGACTGGTTAGTGCCAGAAGGCTCCCCTGGAGATCATCTAGTCTGATACCCCTGCTAAATCTGGTTGCACAGGATCACATCCAGACAGGTTTGGAATCTGTCCAGAGAAAAAGACCCCATAACCACTCTGGGCAGCCTTTCCCAGTGCTTTGTTACCCTCACGGGGAAGAAGTTTTCCCTCTTGTTCAGATGGAACTTCCTGTGTTCCAGTTTGTGCCTGATGCTCCTTGCCCTATTACTGGTCACCACTGAAAAGAAACCACCCACATCCTTTTGACACTTGCCCTTTAGATATTGATAGGCATTGAGAAGATCTTCTCACAGGTTTCTCCATGTCTCTCATTCTCTCATCTCTCCTCACAAAAGAGATGTTCCAGTCCTCTCAGCATCTTCACAGACCTTAGTCAGACTCTTTCCTGTACTTCCCTGTCTCTCTTGAACCACAGAACCAACTGCACACTCTGAAATATTTTATTATTTTTCTATACAACATTTGAAAAAGAAAAGGCTACAAAATGTGTGCATTAACTGAACTAGTTTATAGATATATGATTAATTCTAGAAGCAATATTGCCCATATGTCTACCATATAGTGTAAAATCTGAACTGCTCAATGAACATGAGCCTTTTCTGGAGGGAGAATTATCAGTAATCAGTCATACAAAAATCAGCTAGGAGAAATAGCCAATAGACATAGCACAAGTAAACAAATTCTGTATTCTGCTTTCTAACTAAATGTCTAGTTGAAACCATGATGGTTTCTATTAATTCAAACTTTTTTAAAACACAGTAATCTGTGTTAGCTACAAATATCCTTTCTTCTTTATCCTACTAAGTGGAAATTAAAGATAGCAATATACAAGGCAGAGAAATTTCACTCTAATTATAATAACGCTGATGAACAAACCAGAAACTGCAACTAAAGCATCAAGTTAGGCCTCTGCTTAAGGATTATGTTCCAGATGCTGCATATTAATGAATTATCACAGAATCACAGAATCACCAAGGTTAGAAGAGACCTAATTAGATAGGTGTACAGGAATTTTTCCACTCTGTTGTTGTTGTTGTGTTGCTTTTTTTTTTTTTTTTTAATTGATATAATTAAAACAAGCAAATATATAATCAAATGCCAGAAAATTAATGCCTTTCAGTCTGGTATTTTTGATTCTGCTCAGTACTTTCAAGGATGGAGAGATTAAGTTTTCTTCAGGAGTCACTATTTCAAAATCCTTTTGTGAAGTAGGATCAGATACATATACGACATGGTCCTAATGGTCTCTGGAGCACCACATCCCTTATTACCATGTTCCAGTGGCTTGTTACTTCCTAATTTAAAGGCTTTATATCAAATTATGGGGAGTTTGTTACAAAATTAATCTGTTTTTTATCTTTCAGTTAACAGAACTGAAGTTAGCCCCAGTTTAGATATAATCTATTGTTTGTGGGGGGGCTTGGTAATGCTCCAGATGATGATTGTTTTGCCTGTTCTTAGTCTTTTACTTTTTTTCCCTCTACAAATATATAACCACTATATCCCAGCTGTATTTTTTAAAGCTCTTATTCTTCCCCTTGTTATTCTTGCAGTAATATGCAGTAACAGGTATTATTTTGTAGTGTAATGACATGATCATAGTTTAAAACAAATTCCTATTATCAAAACAATAGGAGTTCAGACTACCAGCACACCTAAAATTAACATCTAGCTTCAAATTCTGATAGGATGACTTGGTGATGTTTCTGGAACAAAGGTAACAAATTGCTCTGAAACTTTGTGCCAAGGATGTAAATCTCTTCCTAGTCTATAGGACTGGGAATGAGTCCTGATTTTGACTGGGTGTAGAAGGAAGATACTGCTTTAAAAGCTGTAACCTACTTGTTATGACTACGACTGATCCCCTCATTACTCTGTTCTAAGCATCAGTCTATTATTGCTAGCCGATGCAAGTGACAGAGTAAATAAGTCTTTCTGAAGGAACAGGACAGGAACAGAACAATGGTCCACATTTCTCTCACTCCCTTGGGAAATTCTTAGTGATAGCTATCTGAAAATATTTTTTTTTCTTTTTAATGAGAGCTCATTCTATTAAAAATAATCCATTTGTGTAGCACTTAAAAGCTCTGTGTTTCTACTAGTCCTTACTTTTGGTGCATATTATAACACAAAGTACAAGGCCATTTAGTTTACAAAAATCTTACTGAGTGCAAAACAAGAGACAACTGATGGATGGGGAAAGACAGAGGAATACAAAAGAATAACAAGACAATGCTAGTTGCTGTGATAGGCAGCAGTGTCAGCACAGAACCACCTTAAACACGGTGAACTCTTAGGTAGGTGGCACTTTGTTCTTTTTTATTTTAATGGAAATATTAGGAAAAGAGAAGGGAATCATAAATTAGTTTCCAGATATTTTACAAAAGCTGCTTCTGAGAGTGAGTTACGATCTGTAGAACAGACAGAAGGTGGTTGTTTCACAGTAAATCCAACAATTGGATATATTAAGAATGGCAACATATGCTCACCAGAGGCTGGAGACAGTGTCTCAGTGCCAAATGAGTAGAAGTCATGGAAAGTGTGTTTTGAAAGGTCTTGAAAGCAAAGGCCAGTTGAGCATGGCTGATATATCAGAGAAGATAAACCCAGAAATACATACAACTCTTAATTCCATTACATAGCTGTATGTTTTTTTAACAATAATTTGTTTGCTCTCTATATTTTCAAGCTAAATTCTATTTAAACACATGAAAGTGTACAACATGTCAGAATCTCAAATTCTTTATTGCCTTCTAACTTGCCTGAGACACAACACTTGAATCCATGTATCATAGGCTATTAAAATAAATTAGTAAAGAGAAAACACTGACCTGGACCAAAATATTAATTATGCTCTCTAAGTTTTTCATTGCTGATGATTGACTGCTGAGTGGATTGATAAAAGGTGGCTACCAGTAGATCAGCACAGTCATATTCTGAACCTTCACTATGCTGATGTGCATACACGTTGTCTGTCACCTGATTTAGGTAATGAATGTTTGCCTGACATTCACTCTGCATGAAATACTGACCCACGAGCCTAAAATACTTCATTGACCAAGGTGGACAGTGTCAGAATAAACAGCCAAAACGGCAGTGGATGGGTAGTCAGAAGCATTTATTATGGCCCTAACTGAACACCTTTCTCTTGGTTTAGATAGTGATTTAAACAAATTCCTTTATGATTCCTCAGAAAGATCTTTTTGACCACTCAGTTTTCAGTGTTTGAGTGGCCTGCCCTTAGGCATGTACAGTAATGAAATGAATGGCCATTTTCAAAATTAGGTGCTGTGCAAATTACTGCCTAGCATTGAATGCATTTGTACAGAGAGACTCTGAAAGGCCTTTAGACTTTTTAAACCTCATTCAGGCTTCGTTTGAGAGCCAAGCTGAGCTTTGCTTTACCTTGTTTTCCATGTCACAAATATTATTCTTACAGCTTTAGGAATATAACTGAAATGAGAGTGTACCCAAGTTACATTCCTTCCATTCAAGTCTTATCTTGCACTGTTACAGATGAAAACCAGAAAATATTAACAAATTGAAGCACATGCTTTAACATCTACAATTCTGGGGATTTTAATATTACTCCTTTATCTTTTCTCTTAGTAAATATATGTATATATGTGTTACATTTTAACAAAATAATATTCCACATTCCACATCATGTAAAATGGCTGAAAGTGATAGTTGTCTGTATGACCTGTCCATCACTTTAAGCAATTATGGCATTTCTTTTTGTGTAAGGATGGGTACTTTTAACATTAGTATTTAAATTATTACCTTAAAACACATACATTCATATTTTATCCAGGACAGGCAAAAGACTCACAGTTTTTTGCAGACCTAAAGTAAATGAAGCCGATTTTTTTTTCCAGTGTGTGCTGTAGAAACTTACTGGCATGTGACAAAACCATAAACCACACTGGTCCTGCATAGGAAATCTTATTCTTAAAGGCTAAAGTCTTGAAAAGAATGGCTAAGACCGCTGTCAACTAAGTCTTTAAGACCTGAAAAGTGTGTGGTAATGATTTTCAAAATGTTCCTTTCAGCTGCATAGGAGGAAAAGGTTTTCTTAACTGTTCATTGCACTCTATTTAAAATTTGGAGTTAAATTTATTGCATCAAAACACTTTGGAAAGACTATGATACCTTATGGTTTGTACCAGATTGTTTTCTGAAATAATACTTTATGCCACTGATGCTAGCTGCAGAAACCTACAGCTTTCAAGATGTTTTTGACTTTTGTCTGTTTCATAGAAAGTAAGAATGTCAAAGGTAGCAAAACCAGTTAAGACAATTTCTGTTGGCCACAGAGGAGAAAGTTGCACATTTTTACTGCTTCTTTGTGGTACCCTGCCACCTCTGACCTTTCTTGCAGGCACTTTGCTGAGTTGGAAAAGAGGGAAACAAGAGGTTAAAAAAAATTATCTGCACTGCTCTGTTTCAGCTGTCAGTCATCAGGGCCACTAAGGCTAGACATTCACCCTTCAGGCAGTTCTGTGACTGCAGCTCAAAATGAGCCCTGTCTAAGCAGAAACATACAATTATTCCAATCAAATTATACCTAGGCTACACAATACAATTACCAAGATTAATTTGGAAGATGAATTAATTGAAGGGTGATTTTCCTGGGTTTTTTGCATAGAAAGTCCCTGGAAAGGAAATTCATAAAGGAAAGCTGAACACTTGACTCATTGCAGAGTCTCTAAGAGAATCTCTATTTTAATCAGAAACAGCCTTTTTTTTTTTTTTAATCTCTTTCCTTTTGGGCAGAGGAGGAGGTTGTAACACTGCAAATAAGCTCTTACATTAGCACAGAATCAATATGTAAAAGCAGAAAGGAAAAACTGATGCTTTGTCACAGAGTTCTCTTTGATTTGTTCTTTGTTCTTTGTTTGTTTTGTTTTGTTTTATTTTTTTCCTCCTCTTCCACAGATGAAAATTGACTAAAAGGGAGGGTTCAGCATGAATTGTTCCACGTGGCTATCCCTCATCCTGGTGCTGGTGCAACCTTGGCCTTGCTTTACAAGCACACAGAATGACAGCACTCAAAACACAGATCAGTCTTTCACAGCAGTTCGAAGAGTGAAACGTGGCTGGGTGTGGGAGCCTCTCTTTGCAACAGAGGAACAGCCTTCAACAGTGTCTGTGTATGTTGGACAGGTATGATAAGTAAGGATTCAAGAACAAAATGAGATTAGATTTAATATCCTGATTAGCAATTTACAATGTTGACTTGGAAGATCAAGCATCTGGAAATACTAAGAAAGGTAGAAAAAACAGTTCAGGGAGCAGAACAACACCTTTCCTGTCCCATGGTCTGACTTAGAGTCACAGTACTCCAAGAGCTGGAAGTCATTGCAGGACCAAAGTCTTTCCTTCAACAAAGTCTTTGGTCAAGGAAACTCCACATTCACTCTGTTACTAAAACTAGCTCCATACACAGCAGATGAAGATATCAAGCTGAGAAGTTTCTTTAACTCTTCTGAATGAAAATTAAGAACTCGTTTATCAACATCTGGCAATTTGCTTGTGCTATTTTTGGCACTGCATCAGAGCAGCCATACTGAGCACACCATAGTTTACAAACAGTATTTAGCATGATTTTCTATTACACTAAGTAGCAGCTGATTTACCCCTCATTAATTTTTAATGAAGCAGATTAATATTAAATCCCTTTACCACTGAGAAACTACAGGAATCTGCATGGTTCATTAGAATAATGTAGGTTTAGCACAATGACCAATTATTTTTCACCCTCCTTTAAAAAAACACTTTAAGATAACTGTCTTGATGAGGCTTCAAATGCCTCTCTCTGCCCTTTTTTGTGTTGTTGTTGTTATTATAACAATTAATTATTTTTATTTTTGTATTCTAATTTTGAGATCACATTTTCTTTTCTTTAAGGCACTTTCTAGATGAATGAACCAAAATAAGTTTTGCTGCTAATTAACTAGCACTAAAATTTAATTGGGCCCAAAGGGTGAAGTGCTCAAAATTCATTAATTACTTTTTCACAGCCCCTTCGAAGTAACTACTATGGAAGTGTGATGTCTCACTTCTGAAAGAACAAGTGTAGACATACTCATTTTTAAGCTATTATTACTTTTCCTATAGCTGGAAAACAATTTCCTGTTAAGAAACTTTAAAAATGCAATGCATTTTCATACAGCTTTAGGAAAATTTCATAACCTTGTGTGACCATTTGAGGCTGTCCCCTTTAAGAAAGGGAACATTATGGTTGGATATTTGTAAATGAAAGACGGATCTAAACTAATTTCATTGGTAGATTAGGAGGAAGCACCTTCTGAACTGGGAGTGCAGCAGAGTATCCTGGGCATTCCTGCACTTTTCTGGTCAGTCTGTCTTCCCTCTCCTTCAGTGGCTTGCAGCTCACAGCTCCTGGGCTTTCGGCCAGGCTTGACCTTGAAACTGATAAACTGCAAGGCCTGTATTAACCGCTTTCCAATTAACACATAACTGCTTTTATTTTTTTTCTCTTTTCTCTCTTTCTAACCCTCTCTGGGGAAAGGGGGAGAGAAGGAGGAGCAGAGGTGGGGAACCCCCTCAGCAGAGGAGGGAACCCTCATTTCTGTGCTACTTCATTGTATATTTTTGTATATATTGTAAATATTGTAAATTCTGTATATTCCCCTGCATATCCTATATTGCTTTGTAAATATACAGCATCCACTGCTTTGCTAATTCAGCTGTGAGTTTTTTTCTTCACTTTCCGGGGGGAGGAGAAGGCACGGCCTTTCCCTTCCAACCCTACGACACCTTGCATTTCTATTTCTCACAGGTAAACTATAGGGAAAATGTGTTAAATATTATGGTTAATTTATTGTACTCTAAACATTATCTAATCAGACATATTTACCTCTGTCACTTTACTGAGTAGCATATACTCTGCTTTTAGCAAGTGGAGTAACAACCATGATCAGCACACAAATTTTTAGTAACTAAGGCCCTGAAGGAAGTTGCATCAACAAAATTACAAAAGTAGACAGTTTGTTTTGCAGTCGTATTCCATCTTCAGATTTCATTTAGCTTAGATTAATAAATCCATTATCACATTTAAGGAAAAGAAGTATGTCCATCAGTGCTGCAATGGTAGACATATGAAGGCAAGTACATAAATTCTTGTTCTCAGTTATCTACAATGAAAAGACCATCTATTCTTTTGTGCCTACCTTAACAAAACTGGTAAACTGAGAACTTTCAGTATGCTCTCTCAGCAAATGTCATCTGTAAGACACCTCTCATTTAACATGGTCAAGGGCATGAAAATATTCTGGGCATAAATGATTCTGCACAAAGTGGTTCAACACAGGTTGTGTCTAAACAGCCAGGCTGAGACATGAATGCTTCCAGCCTCCAAGTGTAGACTCGAGGTGAGGAGGAAGTTCTTCACCGAGCGAGTCATTCGTCATTGGAATGGGTTGCCGAGGGAGGTGGTTGAGTCATCGACCCTGGAGGCGTTCAAGAGGGGATTGGACGTGGCACTTGGTGCCATGGTCTAGTCATGGGGTCTGTGTTGATAGGTTGGACTCGATGATCCTCGAGGTCCTTTCCAACCTAAGTGATATTGTGATACTGTGTGATACTGTGATCTCTGAGGTCCCTCCCAACCTGAGCCATTCCATGATTCTGTGATCCATGCATACTGTGATCACATCTGAACCCCATCTTAAGATCCAGATATTTATCACCTTTCCCATTTCATGGGGTTCATGATAAAGAAACCAAGATCAAAAAGAACCTGTGGTGCCCCCTAGCCAGATGTCAAATTGGATGGTGTTAAAATGAGTTGGACCAGGCCACTCATAAAGGGATGAACTTGATTTATGTTTTTCACACAACTACTTTAATGATTCTAAACTTCCTAGCCTTTAAATTTTCTCTTTTGCACTGGAAAGGGGAATTAAATCTGTATAATTTAGGGCTTAAATACTATGACAAGAGCATGAACTCAAAACTTTTCCTCATGTCTCAGAGTAGTGCCCCACTGACATTATGAATAAACTATCCATTTGATGCCAGGAGATAATTATACACAATGAAAATCTTCAAAAGTCATGAACATTGTTCCAGAGAAAAGTTAGAATGATTTTTGCAACCTCAGAAACTATTACAAGATGGGTTGAGCAGATGAATAGGGCAATGTGCCCATTATACCTCAGAGTTACATCTTTCCCATTGTGTGGCTTTATATCCCACACTGATCCATATGGTCAATACAAGTAAAATAAAACAGTGAGATTAGTGGAGTCATCAAGGAGATACATTATTTGAACTTTAAACCTGCTGCATTGTAGGAGAAATAGAATGAATATTATTTTTATTATTAATCGGATTTTTCAATAATCAGCCAGGTTTGTAGAGATTTTGACATCTTTTGTTCTAAACCCAAACCAAAAAAAATTAGAGTATTAACACTACAATAGAAATTACTCTTTCCATGTGGATGCCATGTGGACGTTAAGAAATTAAATTGTTATTATTATTATTAAAACAGTACTGCTACATATTGTTAACAGAACAATTTTTCTGGCAGGAACAAATGCATCTGGACCGCAGTGGTCTCCAGGGTTCAGCTTCATCAGAGAAATCGTTATCATAAAGTTCATCTTAGCAAGACAACAAAGGATGCAGACCATCCTGAAAGGAAATGGAAAATGTCGATCAATTTATTTCAGAATAAATAATACAGGCTTAAACCACAGAATGGCTTTTCATCTCTTCTCTTTAATATTTCAACAGAAAGAGAACAGCATCACTCACCATTACTGAGTACAAAAAAAGTATATAAAACTTCGAGAGGACACTTGTCATTTTTAGTAATAAAATTTTTGATAATATTTAATGAGCATCGTTTTCAGCAGAAGGTTATGGAAGATGATAAAGCAATGATCTAAAGTATATACATTCATTGTCTTTATGTCAAAGTGGCTGAAGCATCTTTTTTTCACGTTTACCCTCTATTTACATGTCTCTTAGCTCAATACTTTAAAATGAACTATGACTGACTGAAAGTGTGACAGTGCCCTCTTTTAAATACCAGTATCCAAGAAGGCTCACCAGTGACAAAGTTCTCTGTAGAATGAAAACACAAAAAGCCTAAATTCCATTTCTCTCAAAACATGGCTTATTTTTTATTATTATTTTTTCTGTTTTGTACTTGCAGCTGAAATCAGATTTAGAAAAGCAGGATGGCAACCTAAAGTACGTTTTGACTGGGGAAGGAGCCGGAAGCATTTTTACCATCGATGAAAATAATGGCAAAATTTATGTGACACAAAAGCTGGATCGAGAAAAAAAACCATTCTACACTCTAAGAGCACAAGCAATTAATAGGAAAACACAGCTTCCTGTTGAACCTGACTCAGAATTTATCATCAAGGTTCGAGATATCAACGATCATGAACCACAGTTCTTGGATGGACCTTACGTAGCCACTGTTCCAGAGATGTCACCTGAAGGTACAATATGCTGTGAACCAAACTCGTTATTTCCATATATATATATATATATATATATATAAATTATATGTTTAGGTATCTCTGTTGATATAAAATCTTAATAGTACAAAGCAAAATACATGACCAGCTTGGAAATTTGCCAAGGCATATGCTTAAAGTGAAGGTTGTGGATATACTGCTGATTAACATTAAATATTTAGATGCCTATATGTATACAATTCCTTTTCCAGAACTGGATACACACTTAGATTGAGTCTAGGGAGATCTGTCTTTCACATCAGTGATTCAAAGATGAAACTGCTACTTGTTTAAAAATCACAGTATCACAGTATCACTTAGGTTGGAAAGGACCTCGAGGATCATCGAGTCCAACCTATCAACACAGACCCCATGACTAGACCATGGCACCAAGTGCCACGTCCAATCTCCTCTTGAATGCCTCCAGGGTCGATGACTCAACCACCTCCCCGGGCAACCCATTCCAATGAGGAATGACTCACTTGGTGAAGAATTTCTTTGAAATGGGTTGAGTACTATAGCCAGTTGATACTAAAAATATTTTGAGGCTGACAGATTTCACTGCTTTTTCAATCAGTGTATCACCCTAGTCTCTAGAAAATTGTTCAGTGTACAATTACTACTACAATCTGTTGGTTCCTCAAGCTGAACAAAAAGTAGTATGCATGTCAACTGTTAAGTCCTCTGACTTCAGCTGAGGCTTTCTTGAATTCAAGGGTAATCAGCAACATCTTTTAGTTTATTCTGATTCTGCTTAACAATTAAGCATGACTTTCTTATACCCTGTGTAGTATATTCAATACATTCAATTCTAATATTTTACTGTGTGTTATTCCCTCTGCCACCCAAAGATAAGGATAGCTTCCCTCTTATAAGTAGTGGATTCAGAACATGAAAGGTATGCAGCCAATGTGGGGATAATTTGATGACCATCTTCATACCATGTATGATGTCTGCCTGTTTACACCACCAAGCTTCTTTCCTACCAGTCAGTCTCTCTATCAACTAGATGATGTGCTGTGAAGGACTGTCTTATGATTCCCTGAGCATATGAATTATAACTTTTCTGTCAAGAGGAATAACTTAATCCCTGCCTCTCTTCTTTCCTATCCCAACATGGTCAAATAGACCTGTGCAACAAATATGAGGTGAAGTCAGCATCTGACAAATATAGGTTTGATTCCATCATTTGTACACATGCATGTAAATACATAATGTATATACACATAATTTAAAATCCTTAAAATAACCCAAAGTGTGAATGAGTCTAACATAAGCAATCATTTTATAGATAGTGCTGTCTCCAAAGATCTATCTTCAAAATTAAAGGAAAATCGGATTCCTTAAATCTCACAGAAAGAATCCCAGTAATCATTTAAATACTTAGCTCTGCCTTTTTCTTTTCCAGTTATTTTTGTTGCAAATAATATTGAGAAGTTCAAACATCTCCCACTGAAAAATGTATGAATTAATGAAGTCATTAACATAGTAGCATCAGTGATCATAAAATGCAACAAAAACTATGTTTCGTTCAGCATTACCCATTCTGCTTTTAGAGCAGATTTAGTGACTTTCACAGGGAGCTGCAAACTTTGTCTTCTGCTGTCTTGGACAGAAGTTGCAAGAAAAGGATATATCTGAGGTTTAATCTAAAGAGGAGTTGGCATCCTAATTTCTACAAGAAGCAGTAGCTGACTGTCACTACTAGCAGTAGATTCAAAAGACACCCTTTTAATCTATTTTCTAGACATCTCGCTCATGCAACCTTCTATCAGGGAAAAGGTGTATGATTGTTTCTTCACTGACACAAGCAAGCAGCCTTATTTGTCTGAAGACTTCTCCATCTGAGTTTTTGGCCAAACAACTTTCCAACGTAATCAGCTGCTTCTTCAGAGGGTACTTCTACCCTTGATATCTTGTTCATCCACTCAAACTTGAAGACAAGACTTGTGCTGTGCTGCATGTGGGCTCTCATCAGAGAGGAGAAGAGGGGCAGAACCCCCTCACTCAACCTGCTGTCCACATCACATAGGATAAAGCTGAGAATATGGCTTGTCTTCAGGACTGAAGTAGGCATTGCCAGCTCATATCCAAATTTTTGTCTACCAGTACCCTCAAGTCCTTCTCTGTAGGTTCTCAAATGGTAGGAGCTGCATTTCTGCAGTGAAACCACTTTTTACTGTAAACCCCAAGGCATTAATCTTTACAAGAAAATTTCTAACCTCACAGTAGATAGAAACATTATGCAACCAAAAGTTGTAGCATACACCATAATAGTTTAGTACATCAATGTTTTCCCCCTAACAAAATAGAATGTCCTCTTGTATAGCAAGGGATATAGACCAGAATTCTTTTAAATGACACAGTGCAATAGAGAGACTTGGACTTGGCTTTCAAGAGTTCTCTAATGGCAGTTCAACTCACTGATGCTAGACCTGAGATCTCCTAGTAATTTCCTCACAGAAAGTATGCTCAGGGAATGTATGAAGTACTTGGGAAAACAGTTCAGACTCATTAAACATTTTGTCTGGAACTAAGGGAGCAAGGAGAGGATAATTCACAGCCAGACACTTGCCTCAGAGAACCACAAAAAAGAAAAGAAAACAGGCACAGATATTTTTTCCTAAAGTTAGGTACAAATATCAATAAATATATGCACTAATATAACAACAATTTAGAATGTTTTACTTATTTCTTAGCTCACTATTGCCATTGATATAAAATTTTATTAGAATTTTTATATGCAAGTGTCACAGTAAATGAAAAGTGTGCTAGCAAATGGACTCTCTTCTGAGAACACAGGACTTTGGTTTTCCCTCAGGCATTTGGTATAATTTTACATTAAGTGGCTTCCATATAACTGTTAAACTTGTACAAATGCAGTATATCTGATGGAATAGTTAAGATTCAGATGCAGTAATGGATCAGTTCTTAATGTTTCTGTGGATTTCAAGCTCTAGTTAGAAAGATGAATAACGACTTGTTGTTAATTTTCCATTATTCATTGTTTGAAGGCCCTACAGTTTATCTATTGGGCTGCATTACATACCCTAAGAAGGGTGAAACCAGTGTTGCAGAAATGCAAAGAAAATGCTTATGCAGCAATCAGCAAAAGGTTATTTGCCTTAAATAAATCTGATAAAAAACAAAAGATGTGTAACCATGTTTATCATCCAGCTTAAGATATTATTGTCTGCATAAAACACATATTTGGGGCTAAGCTTTGTATTGACACAACGTAGACTTCTATATTCAACAGTATATGTTTGAAAACACACAAACATATTCAGTTAGTTTGTCCCTGCCATGATATCCATTTTCACATTAATGTTGTGCTACTGTATCATGCTGGAGTGTCAAGAGGTATAAGTTTGGGGGTTGGTTGGTATTTTTTTGTTTAGGGGGTGGTATGTGTTACTATGTAGTCCATATTAATGTAGAGATTCATATAGTGATTGGGAAATATTTGTTCTAAAAGAATGTAAGCAATGGTAGTCTTGTCTTTATGTGTCCTCCTGCTGCCTCAGTTTAAAAATTATCTCCCTCTTGAGAATGCAGGAGATCTGTTAATACTTCCCTCCATGTCAGCTCCCTCTTTACTTAAATGCTCCCTGCCTGCTACCTTTCCATTGTATCCACCAGCTGCATCCCACTGAGCCCAACTGAACAAATTCCATGCTTCTGTCTTATGCTGTATTGTGGAGGAATCAACAGGCCAGCTGAAAAGTAGAAGCAGTAAATGTTGGTTTAGATGTAACATTTCTTTCTAATGGTTAGCAACTGTGTAGAAAATAACTCTTCTTTTAAATGAGATGCACAAAAGCTGAAATGGTAACTTTGCAGTCATATTTATGTTGGATTTTATTCCTGATTTATTGAATATGGTGTGGTAAACAAGTCCATTTCAAAGTCCATTCATAGCAGACTGTACTTATTGGACCATTCATAGATCTTGATTCTTTCCTAACTAATGGAGTTCTTTATTGTTTTTGTTTTTCCAAAACAGATGTATTCTAGCCATGTTAAATTGTCTTAGAGGATCAATTTCCTCCAGTAGAACCGTTTCCACAAAACTGATATAAGGTTAACAGAGCTGAAGAGCTCCTCTACTCTCCAACCTTATTAAAGAATACTGTTATTCCTGCAGCATACAAGTGTTTTGATTAAATATTAATCTCTCTCTTTTTTCTTTATCATTGCTGCAGAGCAGCAGGGAGCAATATATATATGTCTAGATCTATACAAACACCTAATATACATCTAAATGTCAGAAATTTCATCTTGCAGATAAATATTGAAGGACACAGAACTCAAAATTATGGTTGTAATTTAAACATTTTAGTGTACTTCTACTCTGAGAGAAGATAAGCCACATTGTGGAATGGCTTGAAGTGCTGCTGAATAAATTGATAGAAAATTTAAAGGAAAAAAAAACCCACTTATTTTTTAAAAATTGAAATATTTAATTCACTATATTCTTATATATGGAACTCTCCTTCATTTCTATTTAAAAATAAAACTATTGAACTGACAGAAAACTCAGAAATTATTATTAGTTTATTTTTTGAGGGGATAAGCATGAGATTTGAGTCGGTAATAAACCAGATGTTTCTGGTGGAACTCCTTGCCTTCCAACATTTCTTATTCATAACTATATGATAAACAGGTGCAACCATGTGAGTGTATGTCAGAAAGTTTTTAGACAGTGTCTTGATTTCCTGCTGTGCCTCAAAAGAACAGAGACTTGTACTCTTATGCAGAACCTAGGTGAGGAAAAAATAAAAGACAAAAATAATAATTAACTTACAAAATGATGCTACCGAGAATATTTTCTTTTAATGGTGGGTCATCACTGATGGCACCATGAGATTGCTGTCAATCTTGTACCCAGGATATAACCAACTTCCAGCCAGAGATGAAATCAAGCTCTGCAGATTGATTCTGTTGTGGTTTTGCACTGGGGATTCTGCTGTCACTGTTACACTGGGTCAGGCTCAGTGAAGACTCAGGGATAAAAAATGTTATCAGACCTTTGTTGTATTTCTTGGCTGCTTTGCTTGCAAACAATTAATTTCCTTATCACCAGTGGGCCTATTGCTGACAAAGTGCCTAAGTTTTCTTACTGTCACGGGAAACTTCCATAAAATACTTTGATGAATATACAAAGGAAGTAAAAACAATTTGCTGCGCTGTTCACATTTCAGAAATTAGGGGGAAAGGCCTAAGCTATGTAGTATTTCAAGCAACATAAATGCAGTGCTGAAAAGCCACACACAATTTATTTTTATTTTAATTGATAATTTGAATGCACTACAATCAGTTTCTCGTTTTAATGATAAATTTTAGAAGGTGGCATTTGCTCCCGTAAAATTTTGGGACTGTTTGCTAATATAGCTCATCTGATAAAAGGCTTTAAAAAGTTTATGTTTAGTAATTATGGGATAATTTCTACAAGAAAATAAAAATAATTTGGTTTTATTTTCCTTGAGGTACTTCGGTTATACAGGTAACAGCTACAGATGGTGATGATCCTTCTTATGGGAATAGTGCCCGTCTGCTTTACAGTCTCATCCAGGGACAGCCCTATTTCTCTGTGGAGCCAAAGACAGGTACTACAAATGATCTTGTAACTTGAAAGCATACATAAACTAACATTTATGTTATGCAAGCAGAAATGCCTTCATTCATTTCCACACTGTTACAAGTTTAAGAGCCACAGAGATGAAAAGTCCTCCAGGGACTAGATAGCCCAGGAAGTGGACACTGGAAAAATGTAATCTTTTGCTATTTTATCCCATAATTCCTACATCTCCCCTTTATAAATAGACAGCATAGGCTATTCTTCCCTTTTTTCTCCCTCTCTTCTCCCAGCAAATGTGGGCTCTTATCTCTCTTATTCACAGGGGTGTGGGGCCTGGTGGGAGTAAGCTGATTTTCTGGCTGCGCAATGTAGCCTGGTGGTGGGGGGTAATGCTCAGCGCATTGGTGCCTGGCTTTTTGGCCTGTTTTGGGGGAGGGGTAAAAGAGCTTCTGTCCACTCTCTAAAACCACTGCAAACACAAAGATCAACTGCTACCACCCTACACTTGAACATCCTTTGCATAGCTCCCAGATCTAAATTAAACAAATTCTTTCCCATAGGAAATTGATTTTTTTCTTTTTAAAGAACCAACAATTTAATTTACTTACAAGAATATTTTGCTCAAGTCAAGAGTTGGATTCTGAGTACCCCATTCAACAAATTGAGATAGGAACACTTAGGGGTTAACAGTTCAATGACTTGTCATGTGACATTCCTGTCTGTGTGTTGGAGAAATCATAGGTATGTGACAATACTTCTCAAATCCTGATTTCTGGAGAAGAAAAATGGTTCTATATGATAAAGAAGATATATATATGGTGTGTTTTGCTTCCCAGAACTCTAAATATGCAGAATGGATCTTTCATAGAGTGTAGGTGATGCCATGACTATTAGCTCCCAGTATTAGGATATCTATGACGTGCACAGTATAGAATGTAACTTCGTGACTGTATCAAATGATTCATCTTATAGGCATATTATGTGGACAGATGTTGGGGGGGGGGGGGAAGTATTGGTATATGCTATTATATTCAACTTTTCATTTTCAGGGGTCATCAGAATGGCTTCTGGAATGGACAGAGAAACAAAAGATCAGTATTTGGTCATCATTCAAGCCAAAGATATGGTTGGGCAAGCAGGGGCATTTTCAGCAACAGCCACTGTTACCATCAACTTGTCTGACATCAATGACAACCCACCTAAATTTCAACAACGTAAGTATAGGCTACTTAAAATAGCTGAAGTCTTGAAATTTAGCTCTTCTGTAGCTCTGTTGAGTGATAGGTCTTTTCACAATAGGATTGGGTTTGGGTGTTTTGTTTGTTTGGTTGATTCAGGGTCTTTTTTGTTTGGTGGTTTGGTTCCAGCACACAGATTTAAAGCTGGAAAACAAAGAAAAGGAAACTTATCTTTACAAAAGACCTCAGATCTGCTGGCTTTATTGCTAGGCTTTGGAGATAAACGACTTGCCAAACTGCTTTTTTTACAGTTTGCCCTACCTAAGACTAAATGGGCTATTTAGTGCCATTTTTCTTGATTTTTTTTTTCTCCCCTCTTATTATTCTTTGCAGACAGATACTGCAAACTCTTCAGCAAATGATGCCACCTTCTCTGTCCAGGGAGTTTGTAGCAGACATAGGAGCTGAAAGCTTGGCTGCCAGGAAGGACGAGTAGCATGCAGTTGGGAAGTGGTTTTCCTTAGTTCTACTCATCTTTTTATTTGATGCTAAAGTGAGGCTGAGAGCACAATGATAAGGAGAAATATTGTCATCTCCTATTCCCAAGGTCTATCTGTTGCTGTATAAGATCCACTTCCTGAACAAAACTTTCTGAGAGCCTAGGGTCATTACAGCTACAGCAGCTATTAACCATAGCAAATCACTAAACCATGTCAGTATATTTTTCTTTAGAACTCTACTATATGAGTGTCTCTGAAGAGGATCCTGTGGGCACCACTGTAGGAAAAGTCTTTGCGGAAGATGGTGACATAGGGGAGAACGCAGCCATGGACTATTCCATTGAAGGAGACAGCTCAGATGTTTTTGACATCATTACTGATAATAAGACTCAAGAAGGAATTATCTTATTAAAAAAGGTGAGATTTCAGACACCTGAGAAGAGAAGTCTGAGGGGCAATCTGATCAATGTCTACAAATATCTGAGGGGTAGATGTCAAGTGGAGGGGGTCAAGCTCTTTTCAGTAGTGCACAGTAATAGGACAAGGAACAATGGATACAAACTTGAACACAGAAGGTTTCACCTCCACGTAAGAAACTTCTTTACAGTGAGGGTGCTGGAGCACTGGAACAGGCTGCCCAGAGAGGTTGTGGAGTCTCCTTTTCTGAAGACTTTCAAAGCCCTTCTGGATGCATTCCTGTGAGGACTACTCTAGGTGATCCTGCTTTGGCAGGGGGGCTGGACCAAATGATCTCCAGAGGTCCCTTCCAACCTCTAACATTCTGTGATTCTGTCATTCTAAAAATTCTCTGAACACTGGAAAAAACCTCCTCAAGCAAGCTGGATGTTTAAAAAAGACCTAATTATTTGGATTCTACTATTTATTTTTCTTCAAGCTACATGATTTGATTAGGGTATTAGGGGGATAAAATGAAACAGACTTTTCTGTCTGTTTTTTGGTTTGGTTTTGACACATTCCTATTACTGCTGGCTACACTGGTTGAAGTATCTTAATGTTATTCCTATCTGTGCAACACAGTGTATCCCATTGTGAGAAAAATTCTTCCATGCATCATCTGTAAATTCTTTATCAATATTTTGTACACAATATTTCCTCACTTCCAACACATCTTGTTAAACCTCACTGAAGCTAGAATGCCTTACAGTTTTAGATATACAATGGAGTTTTTATTAGGACATAACTTTGGGGAAAAAAACACTACTAAATACAGTCAAATATATAAGTGTTTATGAATTAAGATATGTAAGAGGCTTTAATACTGTGTGATTTATTTTAGAGTCACATAGGAAGATTTCAGGGTCATCTAGGCCATCATCTGAAATGATGACAGAGTTAGAGAGTCTAGTGAAATCCAGGATCCTGGATGCTAACATTTAGTGTTAGTCATGTGGGTTTTTTTTCTACTTGGATTTATTACTGTTCAGGAAGGAGGTTTGGGTTGGTTGGTTTGTTTTGGTTTCATGATTACTCTTATTTGTTGGGGGTTTTGTTGTTGTTTTCTGTGCTTGATTTTTACTACAGAAGATAAAGACTATCAAAAATAGTTTCATAATTATGTGTTTATTAAACACTTGTCTTCTGGAGTTTATTTCCTTAACTATGTGTTTATTAAACACTCATTGTTGCCTTCTGGAGTTTATTTTTTAGATGTTAAATATTGAAATACTTAGCTTAGCCACTACAGATTTACTGATTTGAAGTATTTATTTTTTATGTAGGAGTAAAGAACAACATTGACTAAGGTTATACCTACATCAGAAATACAAGTAGTGATGGAGTGAATGTATTGGTTTTCTTAGGGATGACATTCTATAGGAGGACCTCTTTTACAGTGTTGTTTCACTTGAATATTAAACCCAGGCTAGATGTGAAAGCAAATAATGGCAGCATAGTTTAAAGTATTCTTAACATAAAACAAGTAAAATAAAATAAAATAAATATCTTAGAAATAACTACTTTTTAAACATTCCAAAAGGCAGGGAAGCGTTATTGTGGTCTTCCAGTATCTTAAGGGGGCTTACAAGAAAGGTAATGAGGAACTTCTGAGGGTGTCAGGTAATGATAGGACTAGGGGGAATGGAAAAGAAAAAATAGAAATGGGTAGATTCAGACTGGATGTTAGGAAGCTGGTTAAGCAGGTGGTGGTGGTTGGAAGGGTTTTCTGGAGGCTGCCCTTTTTCCAGATGTCTTGTTCCCCATTGAGATTGTGGGTGGTGAGACACTGGAACAGGTTAACCCTGGAGTTGGTGGAAACCCCATCCCTAGAGGTATTTAAGACCAAGCTGGATGTGGCTCTGGACAACCTGCTGTAGTGTGAGGTGTCCCTGCCCATGGCAAGGGGTTTGAAACTGGGTGATCCTTGAGGTGCCTTCTAACAATAACAATTCTATGCTTATTTGGTCAAAAATTATCCGTCACTTAATGAACTGCGTTTAGTTCAAATGTGAAGAAATCCACATCTCTCTTTCTTGACAGAGAGTGGATTATGAGAGCAAGAGGAGATACAGTATTCGAGCAAAAGTTGTAAACAGGTACATTGATGACCGTTTTCTGAAAGAAGAACCATTTGAAGATAAAACCATTGTCAAAATTGATGTGGAAGATGCTGATGAACCTCCAGTTTTCACCTCGGAAAACTATGTGATGGAGATTCCTGAAGAGTCTGTGAGTGGCACAGTGGTGGGCATGGTAACTGCTAGAGATCCAGACAATGATGACAGCCCAGTCAGGTACTGTTATCATTGTAAGGAGGTTATTACTATTCAATAGGCAGAACAATTAATAAAAATATTAATGGCTTCATTAATAATAATAATAAAAAAAACCCCACAGAAGATATTAATAAAACCTATTTACTGGTTCAAAATATTTGGTTGTGTAACAGATACCTCACCAGCAGGAACATGTAACAACCTAAACAATATGAGCAAAAATCCAGAAACAACAAACAGCAATTTAAACTGTAAAGGAAAAAGAGAACTTTGGCAACATGCTGGAGATTGCCCACAAGGGGGGGGGAAACTCTATAATTCCCTAGGGCAGCAGACCTTTAACAGATGCTTATAAAAATCAGATTTCATAATTGCTCACTGATCGTGGTACCACGTGGCACATGTGGGGATATAAAAAACCCAAAATGGCGTTGACCACGAGAAAGCTGCAGGAACACAGTTTCACTTTCTGTTGGCTCCTGCAGCTTGTGGCTAAGGCACATACAGGGTTTGTCTCTGAAGGCTTTGCAGCTGAAAGCTTTGTAGAAAAGAGGTTGCTGCTGAGACTTGCAGGGCTTATCGGCAATTTAAGTTTGCCTGTTTGGAGAGGTTCTTCAGCTGCAATCTTTGCAGCGGTGCTTGTTGCTTCTTCCAATAAAATGAAACTGTCCCAGGGACTCTCAGCTCCTCCTGGGGTTCATCTCTGGGCCCAGCAAGACACGTCTGTCTGATCCTGGGCTTTACAATGCATACGGTGAGGGGTCTTGCAGTCTGTCTGGGTAAACTGAAGCACAGTTCAGATTCCAAGCAAAGCTTGTGACTTCTCCCAGAGTTTGGACAATTGCAAGGCAAGGCACTGGCTCTTTGGGATGGTATTTATAGATTTCCCAAGACAATGATGGCCAATGATAACAGAGATTAAGAGATAAAAACCTGACACTTCAACCTATAGAAGAGTTTTCTCCAAACGTGGCCAAAGGTGCACACACTTGGCCCACTTGGACCCCAGGACATGTTCAGACAAGCCTGGGCAACGTGGGCATTTTCCTGAAAAACCAGACCTGCTGCCCCAATGTCTGATTCAGAGCATTTTTGAAGCTTTTTGTCCCTTCAGGTACCTATTTTAAAATGTGAACAGGCCTCAAATGTACATGTAGATGGGATTTCCAAATGCTATTTCTGTTCCTTTCCTTGGCTTATGATTAGTTGAGCATATATTTAATGTGATAGCCTATGTTAGCCTAGGTATTGTGGCAGGTGACCACACAGTCACTGTCTCAATTCCTCACCCACTGAGATGGGAATTTGAAGGGTAAAAGTGAGAAAATCCATGGGCTGAGGTAGAATCAGTTTAATAATAATAAAAAAGAAGAAACAAAGAGGACAAGGAGAACACACCCTCCTCTCCCACCCCACCCCCCCCACCCCAAAGCACAACCGAAACAAAACAAGCAAAAAAACCAACCAACCAAATAAATAAACAGGAAAAAAACAACCCCACAAAACCAGCATATCAAAACTTCAAGAAAAACAAGTTATGCAAAACCCCCCAAATAATGGCTGACTACTAGCTGGCTAATACTTGCAGGTCCTGAGCAACGGCATCCCCTCCCAGCTTTATTTTTGAGCATGACGTCAGATGATATGGGATACCCCACTGGTTACTTGGGTTCAGTTGTCCCATTCATGTCCCCTCCTAGCTTTTTGTGCACTCCCAGCTTGCTCACTGGTGGGCTGGGTTGAGAAGTAGAAAAGGCCTTGACACTGTGTAAGCAGTGATCAGCAATAATGAAAACATCTTTGTATTATCAACACTGTCTTCAGCACAGACCCAAAATGTAGCCTACAGTGCGGCAGTTTTAGGCTGTGCTTAGAAAAACTTTCCACAGATCTTGAACAGAAAGCGATAGAATGTAGATAAATGACAATTGGATGTAAAAAAGAAAATAAATACAAGGTCTAAATAATCCCATTGGTCTGATTGCTAACACAAAGTCAGTTGTGTACACTAACTCTCCTTTCTTTTCAACTTGCTTCATTCTGGCAGATACTAACTGGAGCTTCTGCTAGCTTGCTGACCTTGACTGCATTCTTTCTTGTGGTTAAGTACTAACAAGCTCTGCTCTTCTCTTTCCTTTGTCCTGTGTATAGGGGGAGGGGGGGAGAGGGTGAAGCTGTTGATAACCCCCTGGTTTTGTCCAGGAGGGTTCTTGTGTTGTTTATAAATTTTAAATATATCTAAATATTGTATATTTTGTACATATTCATTGCATTCCATATTTCTAGATTGTAGTTCTGCTTGTAAACCTAGCTTCATTTGCTTTCAGCTGAGCTGGTCTGGCAATTTTACGTTGGAGGGAATTTCAACCCACCACGTAAAGATACTGGGAAGAAATTTACCTCCATTTCAGCCAAAACCAGCACATGAGGTTAAATCCTTATCTCTATCCCCAAATCTGCATAAATGACCTTTGTGCATCTTTGCAAACACTTTGAGATGGGTTAGTATTTTAAACAATGGCCTGGAAAAGTCTGTGTATAACATCACAGCTAGAGTACGTCAGCCAAACCTGTAAGTGCTTGGACAGGTTCCAGTTTGTACCAAATAAATTCTGGAGATATGAAGTGGGACTCATCGCTGGGAGGGAGAGAGTGAACAGCTCCACTGGCATCTGCTCAGCTCAGCATGACCAAAATTTATCAGCTTCCTACATCTACCATGATTGCCCCACAGAGATGGTATATAAAAAGAGTCCCTCAGGCTTTTAATTTTGAAAAATAATTTTGCTGTTTCTTAAGGGAGAAAACAGGTAATTAGTCTTTAGCATGAGGTTTATAATTAAAATAGCTTCTTGAGTTATTTGATGTGACTGTGTACTGTGCAATTTAGAAAAGCTAGGATACAGGAACAAATCATAGAATCATAGAAGCAACAAGGTTGGAAAAGACCTCAAAGATCATCAAGTCCAACCTGTAAATAGTTGAGACATAAAATAGTTTATGGTGTTTAGATTCTTAACAGCAGAAATATCTATCTGTATAGATAGATATTAGTGCCTATAGTTAGGCTTCAAAGATTTAATCAGAGCAAGGCCATATGTTATGATCTTCCATTCATTTATTTAGCAAATTAGAGATGGGTTAAATAAAATACTAATAAGTAAAATATATTTGCACTTCTTTTCTTCCCTCCTCCAAAAAAAAGCCTTGTTTTGGGCTTTGTTTAGATGATTGCAACATCTCCTGTGAAACAATTTAACCTAGTGCGTATCCATAACCTTCTTAGTTTGAAATACTTAGATAGAATTTGATAAAAAGTGAATGTGTCGGCATGGTCCCAAAACCAGTGATGCATATATTGCTTCACTGAGTTCCCTTAAAATAGAAGTGTGTCACTTTTAATGTTTATTGGGCTCAGTGCCATGCAAATGAACCTGATTTTTAAACCATTGCTATCATAAATAATAACAATTACATACATATAAAGCCAGCTGTGTGGCCTTACAGACCACAGTTTTCAAAGTAAAAGATAAAAAAATAAGCAAAAAATATTAAAACTAGATTTTCTGAAAATCATCCATCATGAATCAGAAGACAAACAAAAAAAAACCACAAAAAACACCACCAACAAAGAAACCAGAATATCAATGATAGAAACCGCCAAAGTGCCTGTAGGTGCAAAGAATAAGGAATACTTATACTTAAAAAATATAATAATACCATAAAAAAAGACAAAATTGAATTGTAAATCCCTAAAATAGAGGTTTGTACACATCAATCCTTTAGCTCAGTTGGTAAGAACTCTCACTGACTGTGTTTTATTGGTTCCTTGATTTATCCTGTCACTGATGTCCAAAACAGACCAAATGTGGCTATAAATAACAAGTTAGAGAGTTGTCCAACTGGTGGCACATAATCTGAACTGCAGTCTTAAGTGCCAACAGGAGACAGAAAGACTTTATCAAACACAATTAAAGTACAATAAAAGAGGGAATGTGGGAATTCCAAGCTGGAGCGGTAAGCACCTTTCAGCTTTTCAAACAGGTTTTATTTCTGTGATAAAGATTCCAGTAGGAACTGTGACATAACAGTCTTTTTCCCTTTTTAAATTCTTTTAAGTATATGTCATGAAAAATATTAGTAAATATCCTTTCTATTTGAACTAATATCTTTGGTATCTTATCAGTCCATCTCTGGCCTGCGGCCAGTGGTTAGACATTACCAGTTTGAATTGTACGTATATATGTACATGTGCATGTGTGTGTCCACACATAGGCATCAAGAACCTTTTCAGTGAAGACTCAGGAGCACTGAATTTAGGATTTTGTATGCTGCACAGGTGTCACCTCATTACAGACAGTTGTCTGTCTTTCTTCCTAATGCCCATTCCCTTGCTGTCAGAGCATGTTAGCAATGATAAAATGGATTTGTCATTATACCTCCACTTAGCTGTTAGTGTTATTCACTTCACAAGTGGCACTTTTGCTGTTTCTTTTCAACGAAGTCATTCACCTGCTGTGAGCCTGACTTAGAAGTAAGAATGAATAATGCATTGCAGATTCAGATCACATTAATATAGATCTGAGACATATTTAGTTTTATAGAAAGAAGTGCTTTGATCTTGGCAGCAGTGAATTTTAAATGTTTATAAGAGTACACTTTTCATGATTTCTCAGTTATTGCAGCACACATTTATATGTATATATGCACAGTTCTGTTTTCTCTACCGACAATATCTTTCTGTGTCCTTGCTTCTGAATACAACATTTCAGTATTAGGAAATATTTTTCTTTTTTTTCTCTTTTGTGCAGGTACTCTATTGTCCATGGCATGCATTTAAAGAGATTGTTCAGCATCAATGAACACAACGGAACAATCATTACAACTAAACCTCTGGACCGAGAGATAGCTTCTTGGCACAACATAACTGTTACAGCCACAGAAACAAGTGAGTAAGAAATTTAAGGAAGGCTGTGTTTTATATACTGTGAACTATAATTATCTTCTGAATATGCCTTCTTTTATGGGGGAGAACACATGCTCCTTTCTCATATTACTGCTGCTTGCTTCATTAAGAAGCATTATTAAAATGATTAGTTAAATAGAAGCAGAATGTATTTGAGCTCCTAAGGTCCTGTGCTCTTTCATAAAAGATGTCCTTATAAAAAAGAGAAAGGAAATTGTAATAGGATCGAGACTGTAATGCTTTCAAGTTACACTGAAGCATATGAATTGCTCCTGGAGTGCAAGATCTTATGTTAAATTAGACCCTGGTTAATTTCACACCAGATTTTTGACTAGTGTGAAATTAGCCAGGGTCTAATTTAACACCAGTATGAAACTTGTGGCTCATTAATTGTGAATGTAAGGCCTAAACCAGCTAGACTTCTCTTCAGTGACAATTACATCTCTGAAGCACCCTTTATATAGATTTCACCTGTCAGTCTGATTTGAATGTCAGATTCAAATTGCCTCTATTTGTGCTTTCGGTGATCTGATTGCCCTAACTCTGGGACAACACTCTAGAAAATGAACAGCTACTGGTTTATAAAGCAGTTCAATAAGATTATTGGGATATTGTTTAAAAATAGTTCACATTCATCCTAACAAAGGCTCAAAGATCATATCAAACTATAGCCCAAAAATAAGTCAGACAAATTTTGCCATATACTTTTAAGCATTTTGTGGTTTTGTTTGTTTGCCATTTTTTTGGCTGTTGTTGTGGTTTTGTTGTTGTTGTTTTGTGGGGGGTTTTGTTTGTTTGTTTTTGTTTGGGGTTTTTTGTTATTTTGTTTGGGGTTTGTTTATTTTTAATTCTGGATCTCAGTTAAGTGCTATTTATTGTTAAGACTGCTTTAAACACATAATCATAAACTGCCCTGTACTCAAAAGAGAGCTTTCCCTGTATATATGTAATGTATTACTGATAGAAGTTTAATATAGGATAGTTGGTGGCCATTTCATAGTTTCATAGTTTCACAGTTTCATTCAGGGTTGGAAGGGACCACAAGGATCATCTAGTTCCAACCCCCCTGCCATGGGCAGGGACACCCCACACTACATCAGGCTGGACAGAGCCTCATACAGCCTGCTCTTAAACACCCTCAGGGACGGGGCCTCGACCACCTCCCTGGACAACCCATTCCAGGGTCTCACCACTCTCCTGGTGAAGAACCTCCTCCTCACATCCAGCCTGAATCTCCCCACTTCCAGCTTCATTCCATTCCCCCTAGTCTTATCACTACCTGAGATCCTGAGAAGTCCTTCCCCAGCCTTCCTGTAGGCCCCCTTCAGATACTGGAAGGCCACAATGAGGTCACCTCGGAGCCTTCTCTTCTGCAGACTGAACAGCCCCAACTCCTTCAGTCTGTCCTCATAGGAGAGGTGCTCCAGCCCTCTGATCATCCTCGTGGCCCTTCTCTGGACACGTTCCAGCACCTCCACATCCCTCTTGTAATAGGGGCTCCAGAACTGGACACAGTACTCCAGGTGGGGTCTCACCAGGGCTGAGTAGAGGGGGAGGATCACCTCCCTCGACCTGCTGGCCACACTTCTCCTGATGCAGCCCAGGATCTGATTGGCTTTGAGGGCTGCAAGTGCACACTGAGAGCTCATGTTGAGCTTTTTGTCCACCAGCACCCTCAAGTCTCTCTCCTCAGGGCTACTTTCCAGCCAGTCACTGCCCAGCCTGGATTTGTGCCTGGGATTGCCTCGACCCAGCTGCAGGACCCTGCACTTGCTCTTATTGAACCTCATGAGGTTGGCTTGTGCCCACCTCTCCAGCCTGTCAAGGTCCCTCTGGATGGCCTCCCTTCCCTCCAGCGTGTCTGCTGCACCACACAGCTTGGTGTCATCAGCAAACTTGCTGAGGGTGCACTCAATGCCACTTGTTCCAGTGGAGAACTTATTTTTTTATATATGGGGACTTATAGCACATTCTTCTTTTTCATCTTCTCTGTGAATTTTTAAGCATTATTTCCCTTCTCATGTTATTGGGCAGCTGACCAGTGTAGGCAAAATTGATCTCTGGCGTATTTTTGTCATGTTTTGAAAAGCACTGTGGATACACAGAAGGATGGCTCTGGTCTGGAGTTTTCTGTTTAGTTAAACAATGAAATAGGAAGAATCAAATATTACCAAAAAAAAAAGGTGTCTCTTGCAGCAAAAGAAAGAGAGTCTTTCACAGTAATTGAAGTTATTATGGAGAAATTGATCCCTTATTATCTCAACATTCTCATTCTTTATTTCTTTAATGATGATATGGTCACTGTCTATAACACTCTATTGAAAAGCATAGAAGTTAGGTCACCATGGTCTGAGCATACCTGAAATAATTGATAGTATGAAGCAGTAGCATTTTATTCTTTGAAATGTAGGCATAACATACACTGTGTGAGATATTTGGGGGATAATATTGTGGCTCCACTGAAACCAAATCAAAATGCCATCCACACAAGATATTCATTGCACCTAAGACATATTGAAACTACACCACAGAAGCAACATCCTTAGAGGTCTATTGAAGTCCTGGCATTCGTAAAGGACACAAACCTTTGGACTCTATTGAAATGACAGGCTTCAGACTTTGTTATGGATCATTCTATCCTCACACCATGGAGGTGAGATGTTTCAAAGCTACCCAGAAGTAGACCTAATTCATAACAACTTAAACACAAACAGGCAGAACCTAAAATCTGTTGAGTCTTATTCCACCTTATGCCTATACTGGTTCTAGGTCAAGAGGAATCAAGTTTCCTTGATCAGTTTTTAGCTGGTTGTAATCAGCTTCCACCTAGTACCAGGCTGAAGCACAAAGATAGTTCTAGCAAAGCATGAAGGCAATAAATCTTTAACTCACCTCCTTTACTTAACATTGATTTACTGAGTCGGATGAAGACTGACTGCTAATTATTTAATTTAGAAGAGGAATATCTGCTTGAACTACAGATGGCCCACAAAAATTCCCAGTGATAACAACTGCCTTGAGCTTATTGTGATTCTCATTTCTCTGTACACGTACTGGAAAAGTTTGCAACCACTCATAAGCAAATTTACCCACAGGAGATAATCATAATTATCTCAGTGGATCTTGTAGACATCTTTTTGTAGCTGGTTCTAGACCTACTACATGACTACAGAACTTACGGCTCTTTGGAGGTTTCAGTCATGGATCATTTAGTATTTAACGTTCACTTTGCTCATACATACTTTTGTTGACAGATTTCTACCTTTTTACAGTAGTCCTTAAAAAAATAATAATAGTAAAAAAAAAAATCATGTCAATTTCTTTTAAGAAGCAAAAAAAAAATTGTCTAGTTTAAATTATAATTATTACAATAACTCTGGTTACTATTGTTACAAGTTTGCTTTTACTGGCTCATGATAATGCCAAGCTTTCTTTAATCCCCTGCAAGTTCTACTTTGTCCCTAGAAATGGTCACTGCTTTTCTTTTCACACCACTCCGAAAGAAGCAAGTTACTAATCAGCTTAATTCTTCACACTGATCCAACCTATTGCAATTGTTATCCTGTTCTCTCAGACCTTGCTTTTCAAGTTCTGATCATTCTCGTGGAGATTATGACAAAGATATTTTCTGCTCATTGAAAAATCTTCTAGGCCACTATAGGATATGAGTATAGCTGTGTTCAAATTCTGACAACTCTTTTCCTGTGCAAGGAAAAGAACACTTGCAAAACAAGTGTTGCCTAACATCTTCTGCAATTGCAATCAAAGGAGGCACTCTGCTTAACCCAAAATCTACATTAAATATTCACCAGACACTGATTCCAGGAATGGCTTTGCAACTTCCATACTGTTATATTCCAAAATAAACACAAGAAATTATGTTCCTTGTTAAATGACATTCTTTGTCAATTCACCATATACTGAGGGGAAAAACAAAACAAAACAAAATAAATCACAAACAACAAAAAAACAACAACCCAAATCTAGTAAGGAAGTAGACTCAAGAACGTGACCAAAAATACATAGAAATAAAAACATTTGGTGAAAGAAAACAGATGTGAAGGGCAGTCCTAGGGTCAAATCTAACTGTTTGTGCAAGCAAAATTTAGGCTTTCAAGCCAACACAGTAACAACAAATCTTGTGAACAAGCAATTTAGGAATAGGCCAAGACAGCTGGGTCCTTCTCATGCCACTGTATATACAACTGAAGCCGCCAAAGTTATTCTCCCCCTAATAGGTGTTACAAAGTTTTCCTTTCAATGCTGATCCCACCAAATCTCTGCCCTACACAGTTAACTCTGACTGAAGAGGTTGTGTAAGTCCTACACTTTCAGTATTATTTCTAAAAAAGAATGTGTGCTGCTTTTTATGTTTACAAAAAAAAATAAGCTGAGCACTTTATCATTGCCTATTGTATCATAATGGCTGCTGGGATTCAGCAAGAAAAATGCCATCCCAAAAAAGAAGTATTTTGAAATGACTCTGACAGTTCATAAACTTTAGTAAATTAGCACAACTCTAATGATTTCACAGAAGGAATAGCAATGTGAAACTGCTGAGTATCAAGCCCTTTATCTCTGTGGTAGTTGCTTTTGCTGCCATTTCCTTTGGCAAAAGTCTCAAAGCTATCAGAACAAATTCCATAAGATCCAAGAAAACAAATGTTTGCTCCAAGCAACTAGTGAATTATACATTAAAAAAAAACCCACAATGTGAGAACCAACCAAACCCATACAGTATAAAGTGAAGCAAAAAGGAGTTTTCGTTTGTTTTGTTTTGTTTTCTCTTAAAGATCCATTTGAGCAATTTAAGAAAATTCCCTGTGGATTTCTGAACAGGTCAGAAGCAGTGACACTTAACATCCATCATGAGGTATATTTTAATTATAATGGATACTCTTGTGAGTGGCATACTTCTGGTTTAGAAAGAGCAGACTGAGATATTGATAGATAATTGGGTTAGTAGATATTTAGTATTCCTGGCATATTTTAAGAGTATTTTATTCACTGGAAAAAAGTTCCATTACCATCCTTACTCAATAACTTGTCCAAGTTTATGTGAATGTTACTGTTGCAGTGAAACTTGTTGCTCACTAGAGTAACAAATTGCGTTGTTGGCTAGGCAAACGTTTCTCATGTCTACGCCTGTGGAAGTGAGGATTTCATTATGTTGCTGGGTGAAGGGTTTCCGAGAGGAGTTCCATATGGAATGATAGAATCATTCAAAAGCTTAGGTTGGAAAAGACCCTTAAGATAATCAGATTCAACTGCAAATGTAGCATTGCCATGTCTGCCACTAAACTATGACTCTGAGCACCTTGTCCACATGTCTTTGAAACACCTCCAATAGTGGAGCCTTCATTATTTCCCTGGGCAGGCTATTCCAATGCTTAACAATGCTTTCAATGAAGAAATCTTTATTAATAGTCAATTTTAACCTCTGCTGGCACAATATGAGCCCATTTCCTCTTGTCCTATCACTTGTTACTTGAGAAAAGAGTCTGACACCCATCTCACTACAACCTCCTTCCACATAACTGTAGAGAGTGATAACGTCTTCCCTGGCTCTCTTTCTCTCCAGGCAAAATAGCCCCAGTTCCTTCAGCCATTCCTTATAAAATTTGTACTCTGGACCCTTCACCAGCTTCATTGTCCTTCTTTGGATATGCTCCAGCACCTTAATATTCTTCTTGTAGTGAGGGGCCCAAGACTGAACACATTATTCCAGGTGACAAGTTCTAGGTAATAATCACTTCTCTGGTCCTGCTTGTCACACTGTTCCTGATAGAGGCCAGGATTCTGTTTGGCTTCTTGTCTGTCGAGGCACACTGCTGGCTTATATTCACCTGGTTGTTGAATAACACCTCCAGGTCCTTTTCTGCTGGGAAGCTTTCCAACCCCTCTTCTCCAAGCCTGTAGCATCACTTGGGGTTGTTGTGACTCAACACTCAACCCTACTGAATCTCATATTCTGGCTTCCACTCATCAATCCAGCCTGCCCAGATCCCTCCAGTAGGTGAATACTGCAACCCAATTCAACACTGTCTGAGAGTGCACTAAAGTCCCTCACCCAAATTGTTGATAAAGATGTTAAAGAGAACAGAGCTCAATACTGAGCTTTAGGAAGCAGCACTTGTGTCCAGTCACTAACTGCACTAAGCTCCGTTTACCACAGCCCTTGGGGCCCAGCTATCCAGCCATTTTTTTTAGCAAGCAAAGACTACACCTGTCCAAACCATAAGCAGCCAGTTTCTACACATTTCTCTACATGCAGATCTTCCTTCCCTTGTTTTCTTGTGACATACTTACAACTATCTTTATTACATAAACAGATAGTGTGGGTTGCTTGTGGGTTTGGTTTTTGTTGTTGCTGTGTTTTTTTGCCAGCCAAGTCTACACACTGCTTTTGTACCATGAAATTAGTACACTTAAGTCTGTTTTATTTCATTGTCTGGGGTAGTTATAGCAATAAGGTTGCATAAATGAAATAAATGTAGAAAACAAAGTGCCTTATACTAGCAGAGTTTATTTTCCTTTTCATACAGGAATAAGCCATACTGACATAACTTTTATATTCAAAGACACAGTAATAAAGTGGCTTTAGGTACACACAGTAATAAAATATACTTGTATAACGAAAGTACTGCAGCTTCTGTGGGTACAAAATGCCTAAGAATTAAGCCTGTTGTGCAAAAAAATATTTGGAACAGTAGTATAAACTCAATCTATCAAGCCCATCAGCAGCAATGTCTTAGACATGCCTGGGCAAAGTCAGACTTCTTTGGAAGTATGTGTTTGGAAGCCAGTAGATAGAACAGCTCTGTTGTTTCAAATTCAGTCTCAGTTTTCTCCCTTGCCTAGGGTTCCAGTTTCCACTGCAATTACTCCACATCTAGAAATGGTAGAAATATTTTAAAAACATATGAGTTCTGAGGAAATTCTCTCTCAGAGTTTCACATTTCAAAATATTAAGGAAGAGAAAGAGTAACAGAATTTCTTAAAGGATTGTGATCAATCATTGTGGCATACATTATGTTAAGGGATAGAAGAATACACAACAAGCTCCTCCAACTGCTTCAGCCAAGGACCTTACTGAACAGTCACCGGAGCCCAGACCAGTGCCAAGGGAGCTGGGGCTTCTGCCCAGACTCAAGGATGAGGCTGATGCATTCCTATCTGCAGGCTCAAACCATAGTAATCTGAGCATGTTTCCCAGAGACACATATAGAAGACACTGACATAGCCAGTCATGCAAACTGTCACACATAAGATGCTTCCTTCAGTGGTACTTAAACTCAGGACTTGCATAAGCTACAAAAATAGACAGCCAAGTCTTCTCATCTTTGGCTGGAAATATAGAAGGTCACTAGTACTGGTACACATACATGACACTCTCCAGATTCACAAACACACACACACTTGCAGATCACGTCAGTGCCTGCACAGACCCTTTGTCTACCTGGCACCTCTGCTGAGAGCTGAGATCATTTATAGACATCATGGGTCCCCAACTCACCAGCTAGTCCATGCTTGATCCTCACTGGCAAATCTAGGCACTCACACACTTGACCCTTAGGCACCCCTGTAAGAGACTAAATCTTGTCTCTCTTGATGTGAATCAACAAAGATAAAATCACCTTTACTCCTTGCCCAGACAGTAGCTGCCAAGGGAGAAAATGGTGAGCAGCTGCCACTGGATAACAGCTCTCTGGAATGCGTGTAGACAAGATCAACTCTACCCATCAGCTACCTTGGAAAGGGAGGATGGTAAAAAGGACAAAAGATTCACCACCAGGACACATACCTAAAAAAAACTCACTTGTGACTAAAGACCTGTATCAAAGACCTGAGCAATGCCTACTCAGAAGAAGAAAAATGGAGAAGAAAATACGAGGAGAGAAAAGGACAGACACAGGAGAAAAGACATCACTGAAAGGTTAAACCTTGGAGAGCACTGCTGGACTGATAAGAGGAGACAGTGTTGGCCTTGATGGCTTGTGAACTCTGGGAACACGGTGCAGTAGTGTAGCTGGAGGAGGGCAGATGCCTGATTACTAACGGTTATTATGACCTGAGAGTGTAAGACTTCACACATACAGCAGATTGATGTAACAGAGTCCCTGGTTCCAGTCGTAAACTGCTTCTGCGTTGTATTAGCTTTTATAAAGAAGGATTTTGCATAATAAAGTGGACACCTGGCCTGCATCAGGCTGAGTCCTGTCTCTTAATCACGGCACATCATCATGTAGCCTGGAAGCAGCAGACCAGGAGGAACCCTCTCTCCATGTCCTAAGTTCTGCCTGCTGCAATTCATGGAGGTGAAGAGGCTGCTCAGAGAAGGAATTGGACTTGAACTTGAACTTTGGGATCTCTCCTTCCCCTCCCCAGTGGAGGACAGCACAGCCGACAAAGTTGATATCTCCAAGCCAAAGTGGCAGCAGCACCCTTCCTCCATAGACCCAAACTGTCTTGGGAGATGAGGGGTGGAGGAGTGGGTGGTGGCAATATAATTCCTTTCCTCTTCTCTCTCCATCTTATCTTTCTCTTTTTTCCCCCTCTCTCTTGCCATTCTTCTGTTCTGTCCACTTTATTTGGTTAATAAATAGCCTCACTGTTGATATTTTGGCCTCATTTGTGCCTCTAATTTCATAACATGGGAGTATTAAAAAAAAAACAAACAACCAAACAATTGAGTATTTTTTCTCCTCTGGACAGAGACAACCCCACATTCTCATTTCCTTGGTTTTTTTCACTCTTTCTTTCATCAGATTAGAAACAAATTCAAATGTACAAGATAAAATCTGATTCAGAAAATTTTGCTCATGTAATATGATTTATTGTACCAGCCCTGTGTAAGTGCATGTGGAAGGAGAGTGTCTGCCCCTCTACAGATATCTCATCAAGGACCTTATTCAGTGCAACAGGAGTTAGTAAGAAAAAGAGGAAGTCATAAACAAAAATATACAGAGACATAAATCTGAGGGGCAAATGATAAGGGAGGGGATGATGAGAACCAAACCTGCTCATTGATGAGGGCATGGGAGAGTCTGAGAAATTTTATTCCTGTGAGGTTGTCATATCTGGGACCTTGTCAACTAATGAATCAAGGGAGAAAACAGAACCAAAATGTAGAGGTATAGACATAACAAAGCAAATATGGAGACAAGGACAAGAAGCAAGCCTCCAGAAACCATGAGGCAACAATTCCAGGTAGATAAGCCTGGATTTTTAAATGGATAAGATTGTAAAGCAGAGAGATTCCAGACCTGGAGGAGCATAGGAATCAATGCAGCTGTACAGACCTATGAGGGAGGGAAAAGGAAGGGGTAGACAGAAAGATATATAAAAGGGACTGGTCGTATGTAAAATGGGCCCAGTCAGTACATCATCTGGCTGAGCTCTGCTTCTGTTCATGTCAGTCTTATCATCTTATATCTTCTCATAAAATATTTTCTTAACTATGTTTCTGGGAAACATGGTCTAGTTGAAGATGTCCCTGCTCACTGCAGGGGGGTTGACTAGATGACCTTTAAAGGTGTCTTCCAACCCAAAGCATTCTATGATTCTCTGCATAATTTCACACATCATTGTATGCATATGTGTGCCACAGAGTCTAAGTACCAGCTACCAGTGAGACCTGAGTATGTGTAAATGAAAATTGCCTCCAGCTACTGGCACGATTGAGGGTCATGGAGAACAAATGTCTACATCTTCCCCAAACTGCATGTGTATCAGGTGTGTGTGTGTGCTGATTAGTAAACTTTAAACTGGACTCAACAGTGAGTAGGAGGTCATTGGGTCCAGACCAAGTATTAAGAGACTATTATACCAAGTATGGATTTTTTTATGTGTATGGACTAAAAAAGATTTATTACAGAATGTATCTGTAGACCTTAGTGGCTATTTTCTTCCCTTCAGACTATAAGTAAAATTTTCTAATGCTCACATCAGTATAAAATATGTAGTAGACTATAACTTTTGATTTCTACCTTTTTTTTGTTTGTTTTTTGTTTTTCTAACATTAGGAAATCCTGAAAAAATTTCAGAAGCAAATGTGTATATCCAAGTTCTGGATGTTAATGATCATGCACCAGAATTCCCTAAATATTATGAAACATTTGTTTGTGAAAATGCAGTTTCTGGAAAGGTAAGTGTGAAGGAGTAAGCTATCATTTTTCTCAGCACTATGAAGATTTAGTCTGAGGTGTTTCTATTTCTTGTAATATCAGTTATTATCATCAGTGCTTGTACAGACTGATGTGTATTGTTCCTTTAAAACAAAATGGATGCACCTATTTAGAATCATAGAATGGTCTGGGTTGGAAGGGACCTCTGAAGGTCATCTAGTCCAATGTCCCCTTGAAGTCAGCAGAGGCATCCTCAACTAGATCTGGTTGCCCACAACCTTTGTCTACCAAAAAAGTAATAAAGAAATATAGACAGAAACTTCTGGAAAAACAAACCAAACCAACAAACAAACAAGCAAAAACCAACCAACCAACCCAATCTCTGAAGAAACAAAAAAAACCCAAACCAATCACCAAAAAATCCCAAACCAAACCAACGTACCAACTAAAAAATGAAACAAAAAAAGCAACAACAAACCACCACCCCAAAACAAACAAACGAACAAACAAACCAACGCCAAAACCAAATAGCATAGACCAGGGATTTGATTCATGTTCATGTCACAGAAGTTTAAACTAGGCCTAGTATTCGCTGCAACAGCATGACACACTCTGGGAGAACCAGAACTAGACCAGACTCAAAACAGACCCATTGTGTTCTTATGTTAGGACTCATTTATTGTGTTCTGAATTAAAATGCTGTGCAGTTCAGTGGAAATCTGAAGAACTTTAAGTCACAGCCATTGCAACACCTTCTCTATCTGGCAGCTTGTGAGACTGTCCTATTAAACATCCTTCCCTGGAGATATTTGTTCATCTTTTTACTCCCCAGGCAAATATCAATCAGCTGCCCTAAAATCCCAGGGATACTGCTGACTCTCCATTTCTCTACACCCACTTTTCTCCACAGCCTTACTTTTGTGTGTGTGTGTGTGTATTTATTTTCTTTTTAATTGTGTTTTTTAATTATTTTATTTCACTTTTTCTTTTCCAACTGATCCTGTTCCACAGCATAAGCCCTAAGTTTGTTCAATAAGTGTGCTGCTGGACTCCACACAGGAGTCTTAAAGAAAATTGCCAAAAAACCCCAAGGATATTCAATGTTAAAACAAAATAAAAAAATTGCAAAAGATAAATAAATAGAAGTACAGACAGAAAAATCCTATTTTGTTCACCACTTTAAAGAATTCTTTGGACATACAAATTAAACCTTTGGGATGTTTGTGATGATTCCATGAAAACATTGTGTTACGTTTCGATTTCTGAATAGCAAAGCCTTACTTTTTACATCAGCTTTCTTTACTTGGACTTTGAGTAGTCTGCAGTTAAATGAAGCTTTCCTTGTAGCAAAAGTAATTTCTTTACGGTTTTTCACATCCATTTATGTATTTCTCTGTTGTCAGTTGGTTGGTTTGTTCTGCATTTGGTAGTTTTCCACTCTGCAAAAGCTACCCCCGCTTCAGAGCTACTTGGAGCAAGCCATTTCTTTTGGTCTTTGGGCAACTCATTGACAGATTAAAGTAAACACAATAAAGCAAACACCACTTTATGTTTCTTGACTTCAAGACACCATGAATTAAATATGGGAGCTTATATAAAGTGGATATTTGTAATCCATGTCTTGGATTTTCTTTCAATAAAAAAAAAATCCCACAAAAACTAGGTGATTCATTTCTCAAGGTTTTTGTCATTACAGATTTGCTTACTGATAAATAACATCTGTATTCCAGCCCATTAATGGCTACTTTTCGATAACAGTTTCAGTTTACATGTTTCGAGGACCACAGGAGAAATTGGTGCCATAAAGAAGGGTAATGATGTAAAAAAATAAATGTTTTGAATTGTTCCTGTTTAATATTCTGATACCTGAATGAGGATGTGGAGGTGCTGGAGCGTGTCCAGAGAAGGGCCACAAGGATGATCAGAGGGCTGGAGCACCTCTCCTATGAGGACAGACTGAAGGAGTTGGGGCTGTTCAGTCTGCAGAAGAGAAGGCTCCCAGGTGACCTCATTGTGGCCTTCCAGTATTTGAAGGGGGCCTACAGGAAGGCTGGGGAAGGACTTCTCAGGATCTCAGGTAGTGACAGGACTAGGGGGAATGGAATGAAGCTGGAGGTGGGGAGATTCAGGCTAGATGTGAGGGGGAGGTTCTTTCCCATGAGAGTGGTGAAACCCTGGAATGTGTTGCCCAGGGAGGTGGTCGAGGCCCCATCCCTGGAGGTGTTTAAGAGCAGGCTGGATGAGGCTCTGTCCAGCCTGATGTAGTGTGGGGTGTCCCTGCCCATGGCAGGGGGGTTGGAACTAGATGATCCTTGTGGTCCCTTCCAACCCTGAATGAAACTATGAAAACTATGAAACTATGAATACACAGGATTTTTTTTTACCTTTTTATAGAAAAGCAAAATGTTACTTTGGATTTGATTGATTGATTTTGTTGTTTTGTTTTTTTTTTTCAGTTGGTTTGTTTTAATTTTCATTGCTATAGATTTTTGAGACTCAAAAGCATCCTTAGGTTAGACTTTGAACGCTATGACACTAATCTTAAATAGTTTTCTCATTAACAGAACATCTTAAGAAGAGCAGCAGGAAATTGCTGCTAAAGTGCATAATTGTAAGTCAAAATTCATGGTATTTCATTCAATATTTATGATCTTAAATAGAATTGATAGCTAATATATCTCCTTCCATGACATTATGCTTGCTTGTTTAGTTGTGTTTTTCACTTCTTACTCAGAGAAAAGAAAAAACAAAAAAGACAAAAAGTGTAAAAATTACTTCAGAGCTGTTCTGGTTGTCCACTGAATAATACATTTCAGAAGAATCAGTTTAAGTAGCTGAAGGGCTTAATCAGGGTGCTACATACCCTTTTATCTTAGCCACATTTCTGCAATCAGTTCCAAACAGTTCAGGAATCTGCTGAGATTATGAGCTGAGATCAAAGTAAGTATAGATATTCCATAACACTTCTGTTTCTCACACAGAAATCTCTACCCATCTAGCTGGAAATGATATTCTGAGATGTTCTGTAGCTCTGGAACTTAGTTGCTTCCCTGTTCTCAGCTGAATTGTGTCCAGTTTGTGAAATACTCTATTTACAACCTCCACCTTATGGTGTTTGGGGGAATAGAAGGGAAAATTCTGCAGAGGGAAAGATACTGTCAAAAAAAATACCATTTTTTTTCGGTTTCTTTTTCTTGATGTCTTCTTGTTTTACAAGCAATGAAAGCAATGAAGAATCATGTGGCAAAGAAGCTGGTTTTTATAGCCTTGGAATATACTAGGCTATGTTAAATAATGTGAAGCATGTGATGAATTAAACTAATGGTTCTAATTATGCAAACTTAGAAGCGGTTGATGGTCACTCCAACCTAGAGCAGAACACTTGTTTTTAAGTTTTCTTTTCCAAAAAGATTATAAAAAAGTTGTTTGTCTGCTTTTGTTCAATGAGTGCTGACCTTCATGTTCCTGTATAGTGGTTTTGTGAGAGTTACAGACATATTTAGCTTAGCCTCTGACAGACATTCAAACAAAACCATTATATTTTTGTCTATGGAACTATAATTTGAAATTTGACAATAAAATTGGAAGTGAAGAAGATAGGTAGGTTTTGGTATCATTCTGTATCAATTCATCATATTTATTAGATGTTTTGAGTGGATTTTTCACTATCCATTTCGCATTATAGTGATGTACTCTGCCATAATCCAAGTCAGCTGTATACTAACCACAACTAAAGACTGTACACTGAAAACCCACGGTCACTGCACTACCAATAGTACATGCATTAGTTTCAAAAGTACTCAAAGATGAAAGCTGTTGTGCTGGAATATTGTGTCCAGTTCATGGCTCCCTAGTTCAAGAGGGAGAGAGATCTACTTGAGAGAGTCCAAGGGAGGGCTACAAGGGTGATTAAGGGACTGAAGCTCTATTTTATGAGGAAAGGCTGAGACACCCGGGGCTTTCTAGTCTGGAGAGGAGAAGACTGAGAGAGGATCTAATAAATGTCTATAAATATCTGAGGGCTGGGGGTCAGGAAGAAAGGGACAGCCTCTGCTCTCTTGTGCCCTGTGATAGGACAAAGGACTATGGTCATACGACATTACTAAACAATGAAGAAAGTCCTATTAGTTTCAAGACCTCTGCCAATTTGAACAAAACCCCAGTTCTGTACTCCCCAAACAGATGGGTGATTGGATCTCTCTCATGCCTTAAAACACAGCAGAGCTCCTACTGAAGGATGTTGGGTGAAAAACAAAATGGAAAAAAAAAAAAAAAAAAAAGCAGAAAGAAAAAAGGAAAAAGGAAAAAAAGAGAAAAAGATAAAATGAAAAAATGCAAAAAAAAAAAAAAAAAAGAAAAAAAAAGAAAGGGAAAGAAAAAAAAAAAAAACAAAAAAGGAAAAGAAAGAAGGGGGGGAAGAAAGGAAAACTGCAAATCTGTTCCTACTTCCTTCTGTCTTGCTATAGTTGGGTACAGGCACATGCACAGAGAACTTTAGATCATACATACAGAGTACTGTAATATCAAAACTAATAGTGCTGATGGTTGTTCAGATGGAGAGTCTATAACTTAAGCTGAATTTAGTGGAGAGAAATCCCTTAGAAGCAGAAAGGAATATAGCAGATAAGATTTCTTCTTCCTTCTGGACATCTTCAAAATTCTAATTCAGCAAGATGACTTGGGGTTGAGGAAATAATTTTTCAATTAATCTAATAATTTTTCAATTAATCTAGTGTGCCCAGGTGGCCAGGAGGGCCAATGGCATCCGGGCCTGCATTAAGAACAGTGTGGCCAGCAGGAGCAGGGAGGTCATTCTGCCCCTGTACACTGCACTGGTTAGGCCACACCTCGAGTCCTGTGTCCAGTTCTGGGCCCCTCAGTTTCGGAAGGATGTTGACTTGCTGGAACGAGTCCAGAGAAGGGAAACAAAGTTGGTGAGGGGCTTGGAGCACAAGCCCTATGAGGAGAGACTGAGGGAGCTGGGGCTGCTTAGCCTGGAGAAGAGGAGACTCAGGGGTGACCTTATTGCTCTCTACAACTACCTGAAGGGGGGTTGTAAACAGGCAGACGTTGGTCTCTTCTCCCAGGCAGCCAGCACCAGAACAAGAGGACACAGTCTCAGGCTGTGCCAGGGGAAGTTCAGGCTGGAGGTCAGGAGAAAGTTTTACACAGAGTGATTGCCCATTGGAATGGACTGCCCAGGGAGGTGGTGGAGTCACCGTCACTGGAGGTGTTCAGGAGGAGACTTGACAGGGTGCTTGGTTACATGGGTTAGTTGATTAGGTGGTGTTGGATGATAGGTTGGACACGATGATCTTGAAGGTCTCTTCCAACCTGGTCTATTCTATTCTATTCTATTCTATTCTATTCTATTCTATTCTATTCTATTCTATTCTATTCTATTCTATTCTATTCTATTCTATTCTATTCTATTCCTCCAGGCAGTCAACTACTCCATACTTCATAGCTTACTATTTGCAAGACAAATAAACGCTGAGATAAACATTCTACTAAGGACAGTTTACAGAAATTCCCTTCTATACAAAATAATAAATCAATGATAAATCAGAGGTATTACCATTATCTTAAACTCCCTCACAGATAATATTTAGTAGTTGAAAGCGCATATGAATCAGATGGATAGGGAAGCTGAGAACACCAACATACACCTTTTTGTGACCTTTGATCAAAAGAACTCCTCTTGTTCCCAGCACTGACCTCAGTTTTCTTGGGAAGAAACAGTAAATGAGGCCCACCAACCATGCACTTAAATCAGTTGTTCAATAAAAATCAGGTGAATTAATCTCAGTTTCAAAGAAATGAACATTTTCAAATGGGCTGCTGGATTATTGAAGCATCTAGATTAATGAGACTTGAAATAGGAAATTTTACAGCAATTAAATTTCAGTCGAGTCAATACAACAAGACTTATCACCTTGCAGAAGCAGCACACCATTCACTCTGTTTTCTTTGTTTGAACACAAAAATGTAGTGTTTTTTTAAAACCTTGACTCACAAACAGTAAGTGCAGTTTCTCAGTCAGTGATGCCAGTTTCCCTGGTGAAAAGCTACAATCTCCTAGGTCAGGAAAAAAAACTCAACCACACAAACAAACAAACCAAAAAACCCACACAAAAAAACCCTACCAAAAAACCCACCCCAGTTTCCTTCTCTCTGGGTGATTTTCCTTTAGAGTCAGCAGAATCAGAATTGCCTATTTCTATCTGAATATTTTATAGACTCATCTGGGTTTTGCTGAATCTGAAGAGAAGTGATGCAGTAAGAAATAAACAAGAAAGTTTTGCTCTGTCTTTATGTTCCAAGTATTCCCCTGCTTCTAGGGTGAATCCTTAAAGGCATGTGAATATGCCTAGAATAATCACAGGAGTCTTAGGTTTGTGTAGAAGAGCACAGTACAGATCAAAACAAGAGAAGGTGAGAGTTTTCTTTTTCAAGCTCAACACATACTCCTCAGAATTGTATTGATAGATAACATTTATACAGGCAAAATACATTCTATGTGTAAAGTAACAGAAGTTAATAATAAAGTAACAAAACACTATCCAGTTTGTGAGTGCAACAAATTGATGGTGGATTCTTACAAATATATTTTTCTTTAATACCCTGGTTAAATAATCAGAATGAAAAGTGGAAGTATAAAAATCACATGTATAATTAATGTGTTGGGGGTTGTTTTGGTTTGGTTTTCTTTTTTTTTTCTTTGTTGGTTGGTTGTTTTTTTTCTGTAATCAAGTGGGTAGGGAACTCTGGTGAGTAACTAAACTACTTAATAATTTTTAAAAAATGACATAACAAAACACACAAAAAAACCCACCTATAAAAATGGAAGGAAGAGAGGAAGGAAGGGAGGAAAAGAAAGAAAGAGAAAAAGAAAAGAAAAAGAGAAAGAAGAGAAAGAGAAAGAGAAAGAGAAAGAGAAAGAGAAAGAGGAGAAAGAGAAAGAGAAAGAGGAAAGAGAAAGAGGAAAGAGAAAGAAGAGAAAGAGAAAGAAGAGAAAGAGAAAGAGAAGGAGGAGGAGGAGGAGAGGAGGAAGAGGAGGAGGAGGAGGAAGAGGAAGAGGAAGAGGAAGAGGAAGAGGAAGAGGAAGAGGAAGAGAAGAGGAAGAGGAAGAGAAGAAAGAGAAAGAGGAGGAGAAAAAAGAGAAAGAGAAAGAGGAAAGAGAAAGAGAAAGAGAAAGAGAAAGAGAAAGAGAAAAGAGAAAGAGAAAGAAAGAGAAAGAGAAAGAGAAAGAGAAAGAGAAAGAGAAAGAAGAGAAAGAGAAAGGAGGAGGGAGGAGGAGGGAGGAGGAGAGGAAGAGGAAGAGGAAGAGGAAAGAGGAAGAGGAAGAGGGAAGAGGAAGAGGAAGAGGAAGAGGAAGAGGAAGAGGAAGAGGAAGAGGAAGAGGAAGAGGAAGAGGAGAAAGAGAAAGAGGAGAAGGAGAAAAAAGAGAAAGAGAAAGAGAGAGAGGAGGAGGAGAGGAGGAGGAGGAGGAGGAGGAGGAGGAAGAGGAAGAGGAAGAGGAAGAGGGAAGAGGAAGAGGAAGAGGAAAAGGAAGAGGAAGAGGAACAGGAAGAGGAAGAGGAAGAGGAGAAAGAGAAAGAGGAGAAGGAGAAAAAAGAGAAAGAGAAAGAGAAAGAGAAAGAGAGAAGAGGAGGAGGAGGAGGAGGAGGGAGGAGGAGGAGGGAGGAGGAGGAGGAGGAGGAGGAGAGGAGGAGGAGGAGGAAGAGGAAGAGGAAGAGGAAGAGGAAGAGGAAGAGGAAGAGGAAGAGGAAAGAGGAAGAGGAAGAGGAAGAGGAAGGAAGAGGAAGAGGAAGAGGAAGAGGAAGAGGAAGAGGAAGAGGAAGAGGAAGAGGAAGAGGAAGAGGAAGAGAAGGAGAAAGAGAAGGAGAGGGAGAAGGAGGAGAAAGAGAAGGAGAAGGAGAAGGAGAAGGAGAAGGAGAAGGAGAAGGAGAAGGAGAAGGAGAAGGAGAAGGAGAAGGAGAAGGAGAAGGAGAAGGAGAAGGAGAAGGAGAAAGGAGAAGGAGAAGGAGAAGGAGAAGGAGAAAGAGAAAGAGAAAGAGAAAGAGAAAGAGAAAGAGAAAGAGAAAGAGAAAGAGAAAGAGAAAGAGAAAGAGAAAGAGAAAGAGAGACAAACCCCCAAACCCTACATGCGGCTAAGCTGTTTTTGTAGGTAACTAACAACATTACTCTGCATATTCATTCTAGCTTGGTAGACCCTGAACTTGTACAGAGCAGACCCTGAATTGTACAGAGACAGATACATCATACAGAGCCTTTTCTCAGCTGTAACCATAGAGATTTTGCTACCAAATCATCAGTAGAGGCCAGCAGAGTTGGTTTTTTGTTTGTTTGTTTATTTATTTTTTTTTTCTTCAGATTTATAGCAAAATACTGTCAGGAAAATGTGACATTCTTAATGTTTCAGTCTGCATGCATAATTTTATTCTTTATTGCTGTTCATATTGAGCATATTCTGAAAACAATATTCCCTTATACTAATTAAATTTGTGATTTAATATCATGTAATATGAGGCACAAGTTAATGCTTTTCATTAATTTATTGACCTGCATGCCTATACCTTTGTTTACATCACCTTAGCTATGTAATTTGTTCTGACAAAAGGGAAAATATTTCCTCAAGAAACTTCATCTTTTTCACACTCTCACCAGGTATACCACTGAACAATCACTCCTCTCAGTGGCAACAAAAGAATCTTAAGGGTCCTCATTTTTCCATAAAGATTTGAAATAAATTCCACACATAAAATGGACAGACTGCTAAGATTATAAAGCTTCTGGGGTATAAGCCACACTTTTCACTCTGTTGTGATTATTTCATCAAACTTAGATTGCTTGAAAAGGAAAAAATGTGTGCTGAAGTCTTAGATCTTTGACTGAAAAATAGTTTAATCAGGCAAGAGTTTCCAAAGACCCATGTGGAAGGCTGTAGTCACTTCTGTTGACTTATTGCTTTACTTTTAAAGCATAGCTTGTAACATTCATATGCTTTCTGGTTTGGGCAAAGTGGAAGCAGCAAGATTCTTACATGCAAATATCTACAAGGCATGAAACGACTGATAAAATAGAGAGCAAGTTCAAATCAGACACTTTTAGAATAGAATAGAATAGAATAGAATAGAATAGAATAGAATAGAATAGAATAGAATAGAATAGAATAGAATAGAATAGAATAGAATAGACCAGACCAGACCAGGTTGGAAGAGACGTTCAAGATCATCGCGTCCAACCTACCATCCAACACCACCTAATCAACTAACCCATGCAACCAAGCACCCTGTCAAGTCTCCTCCTGAACACCTCCAGTGACGGTGACTCCACCACCTCCCTGGGCAGTCCATTCCAATGGGCAATCACTCTCTCTGTGTAAAACTTCCTCCTGACCTCCAGCCTGAACTTCCCCTGTCACAGCCTGAGACTGTGTCCTCTTGTTCTGGTGCTGGCTGCCTGGGAGAAGAGACCAACCTCTGCCTGTCTACAACCCCCCTTCAGGTAGTTGTAGAGAGCAATAAGGTCACCCCTGAGTCTCCTCCTCTCCAGGCTAAGCAGCCCCATCTCCCTCAGCCTCTCCTCATAGGGCTTGTGTTCCAAGCCCCTCACCAACTTCGTTGCCCTTCTCTGGACTCGTTCCAGCAAGTCGGTGAGCTATCGTCAGTGAGCTATCATCAATTAGCTTTCATCCTGGTCGGAGAGGTTACATACTTCCTAACATATGCTAGCACCCAAGTCATTAAATGTTTACTGATGAAATTCACAAATATGTGCCTCTTTTTTTTTTTTTTTTTTTTAGCAGAACTATTTCTAATCATGTTGACTACAGAGTTGTTTATTTACAGAGGTAAAAGATATTACTTTCAATCACAGCTGTTACTTTGACTTGCAATGACTGTGGGGCTTGATTTATTTGTAAATGAAAGCTATTCTCTTGAGAAAAAAAAAAAAAAAAAGTAGGACAGAAGTTTCATAATCAATCTGTTATCACAAAATCATAGAATTGTAGGGGCTGGATGGGACCTCAAGGATCATCTAGTTCCAACCCCCCCTGCCATGGGCAGGGACACCTCACACTACATCAGTTTGCTCAGAGACACATCCAGCATGGCCTCAAAAACTTCCAGGGATGGGACTTCTACCATCTCCCTGGATGACTTTTTTTAGCCTGGAGAAGAGGAGGCTCAGGGGTGACCTCATTGCTCTCTACAACTACCTGAAAGGTGGTTGTAGCCAGGAAGGGGTTGGTCTCTTTTCCCAGGCAACCAGCACCAGAACAAGGGGACACAGTCTCAAGCTGCTCCAGGGGAGGTTTAGACTCGAGGTGAGGAGGAAATTTTTCACTGAGCGAGACGTTCGTCATTGGAGGTTGCCCAGGGAGGTGGTTGAGTCATCGTCCCTGGAGGCGTTCAAGAGGGGATTGGACGTGGCACTTGGTGCCATGGTCTAGTCATGGGGTCTGTGTTGATAGGTTGGACTCGATGATCCTCGAGGTCCTTTCCAACCTAAGTTATACTGTGATACTGTGATACTGTGACTTATTCCAGGGTCTCACCAGCTTCATGGTGATGAACTTCTTCCTAACATCCAATCTGAATCTCCCCACTTCTAGTTTTGCTCCATTTTCCCTAGTCTTACCACTACCTGACATCATAAAAAAGCCCCTCACTAGCTTTCTTGTAGGCCCCCTTAAGAGGCTGGAAGGTCACAATAAAGTCTTCTCAGAGCCTTCTCCTCTCTAGACTGAACAACCAGAATCAACAATTCAGCGCATGAACTTGTCACTCTATCTCACTTACTAGAGCTACAATATACCTGTTGAATGATGTCAATGTGTATGTGTGTGTTGGAGGGGAGTGGGTTTTATATAGAGGGATTTGTTCAAATGTAGAATAATGTACTTTCCACCTTGGAAAAAAAAAAATAAAAGGACAAACCACTATATCTATGACTACTTTTCTCATTTATGGAAATTTCATTTGCCCCTTGTCTTTTGATCCAGAAAACCTTTTACATTTTCTCAAGATTTTTATATCGGTCTCTCTGAAACAGATGAAAACCCAGAGCAGAATGTTTGCAAAATATGTCTCAAAGAGACTGGTTGAGTACGGGAGGTATACATTTATTTGTGACTGCATGATATGCACTCAATATGTATTCACGGATCACATCTCTAGCATCAACAGTTTAACATGCTTTATATGTTCTTTTATTGTTTTAAAGGTCAAGCAAATACTTTTATTCTTCAATAATTCTGCTTTTCTGTATTTTCCCCAGCTCATTCAAAGCATCAGTGCGGTGGATAAAGATGACTCAACAGAAGGTCACCATTTTCACTTCTCATTGGCTCAGGAAGCCGCAAACAACTCAAGTTTCACTGTCAAAGATAATCAAGGTGGTGCTATTCATGTAGATCTTTAAGACCTTCCTAATAAATGATGCATACTTCTAGTGCTCCTCCCACCAGCAATTATATAAATATTTCCACTTAGATAGACATTGTGATAGGATGTGAATATGTCATCAGGTGCATTTCAAAACAACAATTTAGTTATAATAAACAGTTTCCTTTTCCTTTTCCTTTTTGTTTTTTTTTGGCAAGTAACATAAACAACACAAGACAGTTTTATTTCGAGGAAATAAAAAATGGTTAGAGGAAAAATGCACTACTATGACAAAACCCACTATTATTCACTAAAACATATTTTCTTACTGTAGGCTATGTTGGGAAAGGCCAACTTTCGTGTAAAAAATTATCTAATTGTCAAAGAAACAAGATAGCCTGAAACGGAATGTTGCTGTTATACAAGTCTGTTACATCATCATAGAATCATAGAATGGTCTGCACTGGAAGGGATCTCCAAAGGTCATCTAGTCCAACCACCCCACAGTCAGCAGGGACATCCTCAACTAGATCAGGTTGCTCAGAGCCCTGGTGAGCCTCACCTTGCATATCTCCAGGGAAGCAGCCGCAACCACCTCCCTGGGCAACTTGTTGTAGGGTTCCACTACCCACGTGGTAAAGAACTTGTTCCTAACATCCAATCTGAATCTGCTTTTCTCCAGCCTAAAGCCATTGCCCCTCACCCCATCAATGAAAGCCTTTGTGAACAGACTCTCCCCATGCTTCCTGTAGGCCCTCTTCAGGTACTGGAAGGCCACTATCAGGTCTCCCTGGAGGCTCCTCTTCTCCAGCTCCCTCAGCCTGCCCTTGTAGCAGAGGTGCTCCAACCCCTTGATCATTCTTGTAGCCCTCCTCTGGACCCTTTCCATCAGATCTGTGTCCTTCCTATATTGAGGGCTTCAGATGTGTACACAGTACTCCAGGTGAGGTCTCACCAGAGCATAGTAAAGTGGCTGTAAAATGATCATTTCAGCAAGATAAAAATTATAAGTGCTGATAAATACAAGTATAATCTTTTTTTCCTAATATGTTTTAAAGTGCATATGCTGATAAATGTTGACATAATATAATGCATTCCATATGTATTTTAATCTTATTCAGAACTAATGTTGATTGAGACTCTTGGAAAGAGTGATATAGAGAGATGTCAAACAAAACTGAACTAAGGTGAAGTGCAGTACCTGATGGAAGTACAGGGAGGATGACCACTTAGAGTCAGTCTGCTGAGACTACAAAAAGACTCAGCTAAAGCACACATTGCTCTTATTGACTTTTGCTAATTATTTAAATGTTCTGGCTAGGTGGATAAATCAATAGAAATAAGTTTTGGAAAGTTCAGACTGCTTTAAATGGCAAACTACCTCTCTCAATATTTCCAAAATTAATGTATTAATATGTGTTTCAACTCCCAGCTTCATTAACCTCTCACTCAGTGCCCGGAGAACATAGCTTATGACATTAAGTCCTAACTGTGTACAAGCCATGAGCCTTTCTCATCTTTGATTATCCTGCAGTAAGTCCAAGCAGAGCTGTGCACAAAGCAATAGATTCTGTTCCTTTTGGTGGCTAATGATGGGGAATAAAACCAACTCACCTTTTATAACATGTGAGGGTCAGTACTCAGGGGTTCACAGAATCACAGAATGGTAAAAATCAAAGAAAAATTATAATGAAGAGTTTCTAACACACTAAACCTGTAAAAAAATTAAAATATCTGTCTCTATATCAAATTCAGAATTATAAGAAACAGCATGAACAGGGTTAAGTCCACTGCTTTGCAGGGAATCACACAGAATGGTAGGCATTGTAGGGGACTTTTGGAGACCAGCTAGTACAATCTCTCTGCTAGAGCAAGTACACCTAGATCAGGTTGCACAAGATCACATCCAGGAGGGTTTTGAAATTCTCCAGAGGAGACTCCACAGCCTTCCTGGACAACCTGGTCCAACACTCCTTCACCCTCAAATTAAAGAAGTTCCTTATGTTTAAGTAGTTGGTAGAATTCAGGTAGTCCTAGGCAAAAGCAAATCTGGTGCATTTTATCTCAGAGTTATCTTCTGAATTCTGACAGAAACTGCAAGAGGCTAAATGTTGATGAATTAACCTCAGTAGACTGTTTGGATAGATATATCAGCCAGGCAATGGTAGAAGCACTATTTTTCATAGCAATTCACAATAAACAGTAATTCACCCTGCCATGATACAAAAATTCTGACATGTAAACATTTATAGAATCATAGATGTTTCTTCTTTCCATTATACACAGATTTAGAGAGGGCAGTTATTTTGTGTGCGCATGGCAAGGTAAGATTTGAATTAGGTGATATGCAGCAAGAACTGAACTTTAAGATGATTACTAGAAGTGATTTCTGAACTCTGGTAGTTAGGTACAAAGCAAAGGGAGAGCCGTTAGCAACTTTTCCCTAATTTAGATAGCAGGATATGAGCCATTGCTTTCTTTATTGTTTTTGAATCAGTGAAAGAAATAAAAGATTATTTTAGTGGGCTTTTTCTTCACTTTTTTTCTTCTCTCCCTTGCCACCTGCTTTCTCTGTGTGCTGCCAGATACACTTTTGAAGCCTTTTGATTGGTAAACTGTCTGTATTTCATTGGTGAACTGCTGGATTGATAGCAGCTGGTTACATGGAACTGTTTTATAAACCAATTAGTTAGGCTGAGCAGGTGTCAGACACAGAACACAGTGGGGGGATTTTTAGCTCTGAGCATTAAAAAGAGAACTCCTATGTCAAATTTTATTATGTCTCCTGGAATATACATTTAAAACCCCCCAATTATTCATAATTGACACACAAAAAAAAACCCCACCACCACTTTTTAATTTCTATGGTATGTGGCTTTGCACAGTGTCATTGTTTCAAAGCAGGTCAGATTCCACTGGAGTTTTACTGTTGTTCCTAAAAAAAAGTGATAACTGCATTATCATGCATAATAATTTGTCTTCCAGATAACACAGCTGGAATTTTCACAGCAAAAAGTGGCTTCAACAGGCAAGAGGAGTTTTCTTTCTACTTGCCAATCATAATTCTGGATAATGGAACCCCACCACTGACAAGCACAAATACTCTTACTGTCACTGTCTGTGACTGTGACACTGAAGTTAACATCTTGTACTGTCGATACAGAGCTTTCATGTATGCCATGGGTCTCAGCACAGAAGCTTTAGTTGCTGTTTTGGCTTGCATACTAATACTCCTAGGTAAGTACGAGTAAGAGAAGTTTCTTTGTTTCCTTTTACAGTAGGCTCCATTAAGAAATAAATGTGTTCTCTTGACTGTAAGCCTGCAAGTACTATACTACTGAGAAACAATCATGCAGTAAGGCAAAACAAATGTTCCATTTCTACTTTGTTTTCTTCTGACACCTTCATTTTCCTCCCATGGGACACCAAATTAATGTTGATTACATTCAGGAGCTTGAAAATGCGAAAAACAGGTCTCAGTGTTTTAAAAACACAGGAGTTGTAACTCTGTCTCTGCAAACTCTTATGCGCTGGTGGCATACAGAACTTAAAATCAGACCAATCAAATGAAACAGTGCAGAGTAAATATGTAGAATTAAGTAACTCCTTCAGGTCACACATCCCCAAGTGAGTTTAAACCCTCTCGTTGTTGGTAGTTGCATCATGTTTTGTCCTGTGTAAAAAAAATCACAGTCCATAAAATACTTATTTATTCAATAGAACTGCACTAAAATTTAGGGGAAAAAAAAAAAAGCTGAAATCATTAATCACTCTGAGAGGCAGAGGCTATTTCAAAGGGATCATTCAACCAAAAAAGAAATGAGGTAAGATTTAAAAAAAAAAATAAAAAAAATAATTGAAAACAAAACTTAGAAAAGCTTTCATATAATGGAGGAGCAAGTTGCTCTCATTCGTAAGACCTGGTAGTACAAAATGCAGTGATAAGTCATAGTCTTCAAATTTCCAGCATAGAAGAAATAAATGAACCACAGTCTTCTCTATGGAACTGAATAATTCACCCAGGTGAGGAGGGTATCACTGTCATGGCCTCATATTTTCACTTGGTTTTCCTGGGGTGGTGAGGTGAAAGAGAGTGAAAAATTAAGATTTAAATTCAGAATGTGGAATTGATATATTAGGTGATAAACCAAAACACTTTAATAAAAGTGCAACCTGTGTTTCCACCGATTTCAAACTCACATCTACCAAAAGAGATGCCCTGTTTCATTCATTTCTTTTATAAGTCCCTTTGTGGCCATTTTTCCACCACATACCCTGTTCATCTCAAAACCATCAAATCCATAAAACTTACAGCTCAATAAATTTGTGAAGGTAGCTACAGCTTGCAACAGCATTGATTTTAAGAAATGTTAACTTTTTCAGGTCTTTCCAAGCACATTCTAAGTATCTGGCTCTGTTTATTTTTTCACTTGTGTGTGTGTGTGTGTGTGTCAGTGTTCTTTTCGGCAATTGCAGCCATAAGGCAGCAGAGGAAGAAGTCTCCCTTTTCAGAGAAAATGGAAGAGTTTAGAGAGAATATTGTCAGGTATGATGATGAAGGAGGCGGTGAGGAGGATACAGAAGCCTTTGATATTTCAGCTCTGAGGACCCGCGCTGTCATGCGAACGCACAAACCTCGGAAGAAGGTCACCACAGAAATCCACAGCCTCTACCGACAGTCTCTGCAGGTTGGCCCTGATAGTGCAATCTTCAGGCAATTCATTTCAGAAAAGCTTGAAGAAGCAAATACAGATCCTAGTGTTCCTCCATATGACTCACTTCAGACCTATGCATTTGAGGGGACTGGCTCTTTGGCAGGCTCCCTCAGCTCTTTAGGTTCAAACCTGTCAGACATGGATCAGAGTTATGAGTACCTTACAGACTGGGGACCTCACTTCAAACAGCTTGCAGGCATGTACACTTCCTATAGAAGTGTGGGGGATTAGTTACCCTTTGACTTGTCTTATTTTCCTAAATCTCAGCCACCAGAAACAACTATGGATTTTTAAAAAGGACATCATCCCACACTTAAGCATGAAAAATAAAAGGCCAAGTTTGGATTTTTTTCTGGACAGTCTTGGATGTAAAGATCTTTGGAAGAATCACACCAGACATGTCATAAAGTGAGGGGATGGAGAGACTCATTTGAAAATCTCGTGGCTATTTAGGTGTCCAAATGCAAACTCTGCTGCTTTGTATATCTAGGCCCACTCCTGGATCCTAAAAACCTGGGTCCTGCAAGTATGAAAGGAATATAAGCCATAAATGGATATCATAAATATTCTGTCATCTATAAGCTTTAAACAATTTCCAAAGTTAAACCAGACTTTTGCTGTGGCAGTTAAATGTATTCATTAACCAAAGTTAAACATGCATATTTGTATAATGTCTCATTATATAAATACACTTGTGTGAAAAAGTAGACCCTAGACATTCTAATACAATTCTCAGAAGTGCTCACAGAATCCTCTATTTATTGTTCTTAGGATGATAAAACTATATTACCTTTTCCTGTCAGTGTAAAAATAAAATCCTATTACAAGATCAGCAAGAATTTGATGCCATTTTAGTTTTAAATGGAGTTACTGGGAAAATGTATAAACCAATATTTAATTTAGCAAATAAGTCAGAATCAATATGAAACATAAATACTGCAATCGACCACATTATCTGTTACTGTACTTAGAACAAAATGCTACCCAAATACAGGCATTTTTCCTTTTATTAAGAGTTTAAAGGATGAGTGATTTACCAGCAGAGATCTTTTTTTTTTTCATTTTATTATGCAATATAAAATTATCTGCACTAGTCAGTTTTATTAGAACAATGTTAAGAATCTTTAAAATGCTAAGATGATGGCTTTAAAACTTTATGTGTAACATTAGATAATAAGATAATAAAATGTCTTAATGCTCATCCACTTTTGAAAATGATCCTGAATCATTCTGTGAGGCTCAAGACATACTTCAAAATTAATTTCCCATTGTATTTTTCCCAAACATAGCGTAATGAATGAAAAGCTGTCTCCATGAAATCCTTTACTCTTATTCGTACAGCCACCCAGCCATACTTCTTTTAGCATCTGAAGGTCATCAAACATGTTCAAAATGGTCTGCCTGAAAAAAAGAGCAACCTACCTGGGTTTTATTCACCTCTCTTCAATCAGCTCCTTAGTTTACAGAAATTATCTCAGGTAATCCACAGCTAAAAGCTGGCATCAGGATAAAGAAAAATATGGAACATTCTTGTTATTTTTTTTATATAAATGGTAAAGCATGGTAAAGTTTGGGCAAGGGATAAATAAACAAGAAAAATAAAAAACAACAAGAAAAATAAAAAAACAACAAGAAAAATAAAAAACAACAAGAAAAATAAAAAAGAACAAGAAAACCCCCACAACCACAACAACAAAACCAAACCAAACCCAAACCTAAACCACAGCAAGGCAACAAATAAAAGGAGTAATGTAGCATGAAACCTCTGCTGTGTTTCCTGCACTTGCTGTTCACTGAAGAAACCCAAAGCATGCTTTGGCAGAGGGGTTGGACTGAATGATCTCCAGAGGTCCCTTCCAACTATGATTCTGTGACTCATGTTATTTTTTGTAACCAATTTATACACTTGTCAGTGACTTTTAAATGAATAATGGCTTACAATGGATCTTAAATGATCTTTAACTAAAAAGAAAAAACAACAAAACAAATAAAACCAAACCCAAAAACCAGACATAGGATGGTGTTTGCACAGGAGAGAAAGGCAGGGTTTGCCTCTTAAGTTACTCCAAGCTGTTACTGGGCCACATCTTATTAGGTTCCTGGTATTCAATCTAAGTCAAACCTGTCAGTTTCTTTCTACATGTGAGAAAAGGGTCACTGAACTGATCTAGCAACTTCACGCTTCTGTTCTTTTTTAATATACTGGAGTTAATTTAGCTGAACAACGTCTGCAAAAAGGTCTTATAGAAGTGTCTGCTTATTTGAAGGAAATAAACATTCTGAGGAAGGAAAAAAATAAAAAAGAGAGACTTGCAATAATTAAGAGTGTAAAATTAATAAAAGATAATTCATAAGCCAGAGTTCCTGATGAGGAGATCTATTACACTGTGAAATAGTTTTCCCAAGAGGATTTTCCATTGCCTTTATCTTTGAAGATTCAGTAGCAGCTAGAATTAGCCATACTATTGGCTGAAATGAACAGGGAACATGTGGTACCAGATGGTAAGTATATATTCAGCTGTTCATAATGTGCCTGAGGGAATATAAGGAAGACTTATTGACTGGTCAAAGGAAGTATGATGATACAGACTGGGTTTCTGTATGAATGTTACAAGGAGATAGTCCTTTATTACTTTTTTTCCACAACAAGTTAATGAGACAACTTAAGAAATAGTGAAAAAAGATTGTTTTCTTGTTTCAGTCCTCATTCAGAGGGATTGAGAGTTTGTGTTATTGGTTTTATTATTTGAAAGCCAAGGGAATGAAGACTATGCCTATATTAATAAATGCTTAGTATTCAGTGGATTGAAGTTAAAAAAGAGAAGAACAGATTCACCTGATAGCACGTTGGAGCTTCAGACTCACTGATATGAAGGGAAAAGCATATTCTGCTTATGGATTCACCCAAAATGAAATGTTTTCATTTGATTTTCATTTTGTAAAGCACAATGTAGGTTTTCTAGTATCATAAAATTGAGAAGCATTCCTTCTTGCCACTGAGGATAATCTTAGATTTAATTCACATAAATTTGCTACCACGTTTTCTCATAGATGCTGTCAGTGCACTCCTATCTTTGTTCTCAACAGTTAGATTGGAAATGTAGTCGTTTGAACACTCACTCTTAGCTGCATGGGGTAACCCTAGCAGATGAGAGTAAAATATTTTTGAAAAGAGTGTACCATGTATGCTTCAAAGTCAGACCTAATATATTCTCTCTGAGGAGTAGAAGTTGAAGGAGATGATGTGATTTTACATTCTGGCAAAGAATATATTTTACCTTTGATCCAGAATATGAACAAATAGAATAAAAGTTATATGACAAAGAAGAGAAGAAAAAAAAAAAGAGGAAGAGAGAGGAGGGAGGGAAGGAGGGAGGAAGGAAGGAACAGGAAGGTAGGAACTCAGAACTTGGAAGGAAAGAAGGAGCTCAGAAGGAACACAGAAGGAAGGAACTCAAAAGGAAGGAAATTGGAAGGAAGGAAATTGGAAGGAAGGAAATTGGAAGGAAGAAACTTGGAAGTAAGTAAGTAAGTAATTATTAATAAAGTCTGTAGGAGTTCTTAACCAGAAAATTGATAGACATGTAGTTTATAAAGAAAAACAGAGTGAATTATTGTTTAGGAACATACATAAATAAATGAAAGAATTAATAAATAAATAAATAAAAACTTGACATCTTGCAATAATAATTTGGATGCTTTCTAGAAAAGAAAATGTCTTCATGTACGGGTCTATATGGCCTCATACACAAAGTCCAAGGAACAGTAAAATTTATAGATAAATCTCAGAAGATTAAAACATATGTACAGAGAGACTGCTTAGATGTGTATGAAACAAATTAACCACAGCACACAGGTAACAGGTACATTCCGACTATTGCTAAGACTCAAGAGGATGTCTCCTAGCAAAAGGAGATATATGGCTTTAAGAACAAATATTATTAAATACAATTAGAAACTACCTCTACTTCACAAATCTCTCCATTAGCAGAATCCAGAACAGTATACCAATGGCTTTTAATTCCCCAAACATTTTAATTGTGATTTAGGTAATGCTTTACTAACATTAAAATTCAGAATAGAAACAATACTTGGCATGGAGGTTCAAACAGGAGTGGATGGTAGAGAAACAATAACATGTGCTCAGGTATCTCAGCAAAAAGAAACAATAAAAAGTATTGGATTAAATCTTAAAAGGACACAAACTTACTTTTAGATATATGATACATCTCTTCTGACATTGTTACTGCTAAATTAATCTCTGTCATCACAAATTCCTCTGAAAAGAGACTTTTCAAAGGGTGTCTTGGGGAACAGTTTCGGTAGCTTAGGAGCAGTAAGAGGCTCTACCTTAGAGAAGAATGTGGGAGAACAAGAAAGAATCTTATCAATACTTATAAATATCTAAAGGGCAGTGCTCAAGAGGATGGGATCAGGTTCTTTTCAGTGGTGCCCAGCCACAGAGAGAAGGGACAACAGGTACAAGCTGGAACACAGGAAGTTCCATTTGAACGTAAGAAAAAAACTTTCCTTTGAGTGTAACAGAGCAATGGACCAGGCTGCCCAGAGAATATGCGGAGTCCTTTTCTGTGTAGAATTACAAACCCTTCCTGGATGTGATCTTGTGAAATCTGATCTAAAGGGAACCTGCTTTAGAAGGGAGGTTGGTCTAGATGCTGACACCTACCATTCTGTGATTCTGTGAAAAGTTGTACAACTCAAAACCAAAAATTAGAAGTTGTGTCACAAATCATATTTGATAACAAAAAGTAAAAGCAAAGAAAGAAACAAATATTTTGCAGAATTTTAAAAGCCTTTGAAAGGTAAACTTTAAAGATGAAGCTGAGACAGACATTAATTTTCTTTCCTCTGTGATTATTACAAAATTACATTATACCTCTGATCCATCCTCTGAGCCTTCAAAAGTGCTTGTTGCTACAGTGGAAATATAGGAAAACATCTTTTTTTTTTGATAGGACAAGTATTTTTTTCTACATTATTTACACTTCAAGATTTTAAGCTAATCTTTGAGCGCATTCCAGGCAACCATCCAGCTCTATCTGACTTATAGCTTTCAAAAGCTTCCTCCTTTTGGTCTCAGATGCCTTTTTGACTGTGCGTGCTTCCTCATCAAAAAACACTAATTATCCCATTTACAACACATGTTCCAAATCTCTACCACCTGAAACTGATGTACTGATGCCCCAGTGCATACTTAGCCCTGTCCTATGCAAAACAAGGAGAACATAATTTAAAGAAGAGGTGCCTACTGATTTTCTTAGATGGTATTTTTTCCTTTTACTGAGACAGGATTCTCAGCTCAGAGTGATCAATCATGCACGCAGTGAGAAACCATATTAGAAAATCCTTAAAATAATGTAATTGCAGGGATATTTATGGTGATTTTGGTTTAAAGTATGGAGCTATTTAGTGGTGGTAATGTTTCATGCAGGTTTGCTTAGTCTAATGGATGGGGGGGGAAAAGAATAATCACTAAACAGTGGCACTGCTGAAAATTCTGAGTGAAGGAGCATATAGACTTGTTAAGTCTATACTCCTAAGGTCTAACACTGAGGAGTTTTATAGATTATTACACAACTGAAACAATTATAAAAGTGTTTCTCCAATGCTTTTAGACCAGTGTCATTCTGAATGGCTAGACTAGCCTAAAAATAAATAAATGAATAAGAACCTTATCAGTTGTCTATTAGACTTCTGCACCTACCAGAAGAAGTTGGACTAAGCTCTTGATTTTTGAACCACTACTGTAATTCATCTTCGTAGCTGCAGTATGCAGTATGTAGTTGTCAAAGTTCTCATCACAGAATCACAGAATCACCAAGGTTGGAAGAGACCTCAAAGATCATCAAGTCACCACAGACCTCATGACTAAACCGCGGCACCAAGTGCCGCGTCCAATCCCCTCTTGGACAACTCCAGGGACGGTGACTCCACCACCTCCCTGGGCAGCCCATTCCAATGGTGAACAACTCTCTCAGTGAAAAACTTTCTCCTCACCTCGAGGTTAAGCTTCCCCTGGCACAGCTTGAGACTGTGTCCTCTTGTTCTGGTGCTGGTTGCTTGAGAGAAAAGACCAACCCCCTCCTGGCTACAACCACACTTTAGGTAGTTGTAGACAGCAATAAGGTCTCAAATGAATTTATTTGGCAAAGTTATTGAAACAATCCTCCTCAAATATAGCTGCTCTGCTACCTTTATTTGTTTGTTTATTTGTTGTTTATTTATTTATTATTTATTAGTTTGTTGATTGCAGAAAAGAGTTTTTCATCTATTTAAGTAGTGAATATGTATTGTTTTACAAGAGACCTGAAGAATCAGTGCTCATTGAGAAGTACTGCACAAGCAGTTTCCACTAAGTTTCCTTTCATGCTCCTCTATTAACTTAAATTCTGATTAGTGTGCTGCTGCTTCTTCTTCTTCTTCTTTTTTATTTAAGTTAAAATAGTTCATATGGGTTCAAGTCTTAGCATGTAAAGCATAAATGTGATGCTGTAGGGTCTACTTTATATACCACAAAGCTTATGGTGGGAAAATCCTGATATCCAGGATTAGCTTTACACTGTGATTAACTTTTCAGTGGTAGCAGGATGGGATTTTTAATTCTAGGTTTTAATAAGTTTATGTCAGTTATCAGCTGAACACTTGAGTTATATATGCAACATGCTCACATGAAATGTCTTTATTCTACTTCCTCTTTTTTTTTTTTTCCCCATAAACCAATTCTGCAAATAATTCTCATTCTTTCTTAAAGGATTAATTTCAAAGTAGACTCACACAAGGCTTTCAAACTGTAATATTTCATTTATTTTCCTTTCCAAATGATTTCTATGATTCACTGTCAAGAAAATAAGGCTTGCTCGTGGCTTACCTGTGTGGGTTCAGCTGAGGAAGGAATGGAGAAAAATGGTAAATAACAAGGACTTCAGAGTTATTGAAGGTCATGTCAGTTTTGGGAAACAATTTGCTTGACGCTTGTTATTTACTTTGGGACATCAGAGAAATAAGAAAAATCAAGCCCAAAAGACATCCACTTCTACAGTTTTAAGTGTTGATTTCTGAACCCCAAGATGACCAACCATCTCTCAACAGCAGCCTGAGGCACTGAGTCTATAAAAGGAAACTGCTCTCTGATTATGAGATAGTGATTTTCTTTCCCCTTCCCTCTTCCCCTCCCCTCCTTTCCCTTCCCTCCTTTTCCCTTCCCTTCCCTCCTTTTCCCTTCCCTTCCCTCCTTTTCCCTTCCCTTCCCTCCTTTTCCCTTCCCTTCCCTCCTTTTCCCTTCCCTTCCCTCCTTTTCCCTTCCCTTCCCTCCTTTTCCCTTCCCTTCCCTCCTTTTCCCTTCCCTTCCCTCCTTTTCCCTTCCCTTCCCTCCTTTTCCCTTCCCTTCCCTCCTTTTCCCTTCCCTTCCCTTCATTTTTTTTTTGCTTTTCCTTTTCATTATCCTGAAAGTGATAGGATGCTTTGCAATTTTAGTTGTCTTGAAACAGATATGAATTTATTGTCAAGCTCTTAAAACCTATATAATCCAAGGTAGATCTAGATAGCTGTTTTATTTTGTGTCAGAAATACTCACCATTTCATTTTGACTACAGGATTTGGAAACTCATATCCTGTTGTTTTGTTTTGTTCCCCACCCCCCATCTGTCCCACTGTAAGTGCAACATCCATCTGCCTCACAAGCTGCTTTTAGCGCCAATTACTAAAGGTTCAGTCATACCAAAGCTAGTTGTAAAAACAGATTGTCAGTCTGCATATTGATTCACACCCTTCAACAGCTGGAAATGATTTATTTTGCTGCATACACAGACAATCAGGAGATCTGTATAAGGGGCTAGGAAGGCTTGATACGTTCACTGAAAATGCTGTCCAAAGTGTTATCTGATGAAACATACGGAGTTGTGTAGTATATTTTGTTGTAGGAGGCTGCCAACAAAATTGTGGTGCAGGTAGGAGTTGGCACAGGAGGTGTTCTTCTCCTGTTACCCTGGTTTATGTATATGTATGAATAAACAGGTGCAGAGCATCACGTGAAAATTTCCATCATCCCCTGAGTTGTCCATATGCCAGACTGCTGTAGATATATAAAACATAGAATCACTAAGGTTGGAAAAGACCTGTAAGATCATTGAGTCTATCAATATAAGACCACCATGACCATTAAACCACGTTCCAAAATGTCATAGTATCATAGTATCATTCAGGGTTGGAAGGGACCACAAAGATCATCTAGTTCCAACCCCCTTGCCATGGGCAGGGACACCCCACACTACATCAGGCTAGCCAGAGCCTCAGCCAGCCTGGGCTTAAACACCCCCAGGGACGGGGCCTCAACCACCTCCCTGGACAACCCATTCCAGTGCTTCACCACTCTCATGGTGAAGAACCTCCTCCTGACATCTAGCCTGAATCTCCCCACCTCCATCTTCATTCCATTCCCCCCAGTCCTATCACTACCTGAGATCCTGAGAAGTCCTTCCCCTGCCTTCCTGTAGGCCCCCTTCAGATACTGGAAGGCCACAATTAGGTCACCTGGGAGCCTTCTCTTCTGCAGACTGAACAGCCCCAACTCCTTCAGTCTGTCCTCATAGGAGAGGTGCTCCAGCCCTCTGATCATCCTCATGGCCCTTCTCTGGACATGTCCCAGCACCTCCACATTCCTCTTGTAATAGGGGCTCCAGAACTGGACACAGTACACCAGGTGGGGTCTCACCAGAGCTGAGTAGAGGGGGAGGATCACCTCCCTTGACCTTCTAGCCACACTTCTCCTGATGCAGCCCAGGATCTGATTGGCTTTGAGGGCTGCAAGTGCACACTGAGAGCTCATGTTGAGCTTTTTGTCCACCAGCACCCCCAAGTCTCTCTCCTCAGGGCTGCTTTCCAGCCAGTTACTGCCCAGCCTGTATTTGTGCCTGGGATTGCCTTGACCCAGATGCAGGACCCTGCACTTGCTCTTATTGAACCTCATGAAGCTGGCTTGTGCCCACCTCTCCAGCCTGTCAAGGTCCCTCTGGATGGCCTCCCCTCCAGCCTGTCTGCTGCACCACACAGCTTGGTGTCATCAGCAAACTTGCTGAGGGTGCACTCAATGCCACTGTCCATGTCCCCCACAAAGATGTTGAACAAGCCAGGTCCCAGGACTGATCCCTGAGGGACTCCGCTTGTCCCTGGCCTCCACTGGGACATGGAGCCATTGACAGCCACTCTTTGGGTGCGGCCATCAAGCCAGTTCCTTATCCATCTAGTGGTCCACCCATCAAACCCATGTGTCACCAGTTTGGAGACCAGGATGTGGTGCGGGACAGTGTCGAAGGCTTTGCTCAGGTCCAGGTAAATGACATCAGTTGCTCGCCCCTCATCTATTAATTTTGTCACCTGCTCATAGAAGGCAACCAGGTTGGTCAGGCAGGATTTGCCCTTGGCAAAGCCATGCTGACTGTTCCAAATCACCTCTTCACTATTCTTTTGAGCGAGTAGTGACTCCAGGAGGATCTGTTCCATGATCTTTCCAGGCACAGAGGTGAGACTGACTAGCCTGTAGTTCCCTGGTTCCTCCTTCTTACCCTTTTTGAAAATGGGGGCAATGTTTCCCCTTTTCCAGTCTGTGGGGACTTCCCCAGACTGCCATGACTTTTGAAATATAATAGAGAGGGGTTTAGCAACCTCATCTGCCAGTTCTCTCAGCACCCGTGGGTGTATCCCGTCGGGTCCCATGGACTTGAACACTTTCAGGTTCTTCAGATGATCACGAACCTGATCTGCACTTACAATGGGCAGTTCTTCCTCCCCGTCCCTGGCATTGTCTTCCATAACTTCAGGAGTGTGGCTAGAGGCCCTTGCTGTGAAGGCTGAGGTAAAGAAGTTATTAAGTACCTCAGCCTTTTCCTCATCACTTGTGACCGTGTCACCATTTTCCTTTCTGAGGGGGCCCACACCTTCCCTAGTCTTCTTCTTCCCATTAATATACCTGTAGAAGTTCTTAGTGTTCCCTTTAATCTCCCTGGCTAGATTCAATTCAAACTCTGCTTTGGCTTTCCTAACCAGGACTCTTGCTGCTCGGGCAACTTCCTTATATACCCCCTGTTCTAGCTGCCCTTCTCTCCACCTCCTGTAGAGTTTCCTTTTAAGTGATAGTGTGTCCAGTAGCTCCTTGCTCATCCAGGCAGGCCTCCTAGCATTCTTAGCTGCTTTTCTCTTTGTTGGTATACAGAGCTCCTGGACACAGAGGAGGTGGTCCTTGAATACTGACTAGCTGTCCTGGGTCCCTCTTCCCTCCAGGGCTTTGTCCCACAACACTTTGGCTATCAGATCCCTGAAGCGATCAAAGTCTGCATGTCTAAAGTCTAGGGTCGTAAGCTTGGAATACTTCCTCCTGATTGCCCTGAGGATATTAAATTCAACTGCTTCATGGTCACTGCAGCCAAGATGTCATATCTGCATGGTTTTTGAACACCTCCAGGGACAGTGACTCCACCACTTCTCTGAGCAACAGGCATTCTAATGCCTGACCACTTTTTCAGCAAAGAGATTTTTCCTCATATACAATCTAAACCTCTCCTGGAACAAATTGAAGCTATATCCTCTCATTATATCCCTTGATACTAGGGAGAATAGAGCAACACCCCAATGACTACAGCTTCATTTCAGGTGATTGTATTACAACTGAAGGACAGAAGTAAACCAGTGAGCCCTTATTAGGAAGAAAGCATGCTCAGTTTGTATCCAGCTCAAGTATGCAGCTCCAGAGTCATAACTGACTTACTTGTATATATCTGCACCTGCAAGCCTGCAGCTCTCTGCAGAGAGAGTCTTTAATGTTAGCTTAGCCCTGACTTATTCTGTGGGGATTATTACACTATTAGAGGTCAAATTCAAAGAAGCAGCTCCTCAGGGGAACAGGAATTAGTATTTTGCAAGTTAACTCTTCTAGCAATATCCAATAACAATGTAAATTGAAGAAGTGGACCTTCAGTTATAAATCACTTGTTTTTCAAGTGGTGTTCTGTTTCTGCGGTTTTGGGTTGTGGTTTTTTTCCTAATTAATTGGTTATATAAGACTTATAGACACTCGGGGCCAGGAATTGCTGAAAATTAAGAAAGAATAGTTGAGCTCTTCAAACCAGCCATGAAAGAACAAAGGTTAAATTTTGCCTCTGAGCAGTACTCATGCTGGGCAGATTACAGCCTGAAAATACTCGATTTATGAAATAAACTTCAGCTATTTTTACTCTGCAAAGAGCATGGAAAGCCAGCTTAATTTACTGCAGTTGTGCAGATGCTTGTTTTGTTTTTGTCATTATTATTGCTATATAAAAAGTACGGGGAATAAGTGATTTCAGCCAATAGAGATATGTTAGTGCTATAAATGAAGAGCTTTGGAAAAGTGAACAAATTGAGAAATCAAGGGGGGGAAAAAAAAGCGAGAACATTGCTCAAAAAATCTCTTAGAAGAATAAAAGAAAGATTTTTATAATAAAAAGGCTTAGTGAAATGAGCTTGCTTTCTTTCTCTACTATGATGCACCTCCTGCTGTTTGGGGGCTGCTGTTAATGCAGGAGAGGCCAAAGAAAGGGAACTATAAATGAAATAACCAGCTTCCCCTTAAAGGATGAAGACCTTAGAAATGGTAAGAAGCACCCATCTCATCCTCCTTGTTGGTAACAAGGTCAAATTTTGTAGGAAATCCTTGCTCTGAGCAGCATCTTCCATAGGGAACACAGCCACACCTTCTTATGGCACTAGAGGGCACAAGGTGGCAGCTTGATGATCGATTTAAAAAAACCCAAACCTAGAGAACAAAAAGTGAAATTGATAGCCAGAAGGGACATGATTCCAGACCAAACTGCCCGAAAGCATGATGAGTTCTGCCTGTACTGTTGCTGCAAGGCAAGCATAAAAATTCCCCAGTACTCTAAAATGCCATGCAAGGCAATTCTGATAGATACTCCCTTGCAGCTGGCATCTTTTCCGCTTATCCTGCTTTACAAATGTACATGAAGGGTCCATTGAGTCCATCAGGTTGTTTGGCTGATATCCCAGGGCAGATACTATGTGACAGGATTTGTATTACCAGATATCACAGCTGATGACATTCACTTACTCAGAAGGGCAACAAAGTTGGTGAGGGGCTTGGAACACAAGCCCTATGAGGAGAGACTGAGGGAGCTTGGGGCTGCTTAGCCTGGAGAGGAGGAGACTCAGGGGTGACCTTATTGCTCTCTACAACTACCTGAAGCGGGGTTGTAAACAGGCAGAGGTTGGTCTCTTCGCCCAGGCAGCCAGCACCAGAACAAGAGGACACAGTCTCAGGCTGTGCCAGGGGAAGTTCAGCCTGGAGGTCAGGAGGAAGTTTTACACAGAGAGAGTGATTGCCCATTGGAATGGACTGCCCGGGGAGGTGGTGGAGTCGCCGTCACTGGAGGTGTTCAGGAGGAGACTTGACAGGGTGCTTGGTTGCATGGGTTAGTTGATTAGGTGGTGTTGGATGATAGGTTGGACGTGATGATCTTGAAGGTCTCTTCCAACCTGGTTTATTCTATTCTATTCTATTCACCGAAATAATTCTTTTTATTCATATTCTTCTTAGCAGAGGTTTCTGGAGTGAGATGGTTTACAGTTATTATATCAGATCCATATATATATGCATATATATATACACACACAGAGAGAGCTGATAAAAAAAATATATAAACCAATTATTTGTCTTCCCTATGAAAAGTTGAGACAATGAGAAGGCATTCATTTGATTTTGTGAAGTATGATGGGATTACAGCATAAACCAGAGAAAAGCATGCCAGCTTGCGTGTATGTTAATGGTTGTATTGGTGTGTTTCTCTTCTACTCATTTTAAGCATTGAAGCATGAGCTTCAATAATAAATTTCTCCTTGACTGCTGTCATATCATTTCAATTGACATTACTTTTAAGTGACATGAATATTTTGGGTCTATTATATATTAACATCCCTCTGTAAGAAGCAGCTGTCTAAGTAGCGCATTAACTTCCTTTTTAAGGAGAGATTTCTTTTTAAAGAGAATACTTACATTTTAGAACTAAAAACTTCTTAAGGATAAACCATTGAAAGGGCAAACATTTCAAAATTCTGCTGATTTTTTTTTTAATGTTAATAGGAAAACAAACAAGCCAACCCAAAAACAACAAACAAACCCCCCCCCCACTCCCCACCCCCCAAACCAAAAACCACAAAAAGATGATTAGAAATGGAAATATTATCCAGGTAAATCTTAGTTTAAAATACAATGAACATTTTTCTTTCTGGTTAGGTGTGAAGGCTCTGTTTAACACATGCCTACACTTTATCCATTCCCCTCTGAAACCTTTGTTTCAGTTCAGTAAAAGTTTCCCTGAGATTTTGCAACCTTTGTTTTTCTGTTTCATTCATAATTTTTCACTCTTCTACTATTTATTGATTTTATTTTTTACTTTTTTTTTTCTTTCAGAAGATTAATTTCTATGTACCTCTTTATGTGATCTGTATTATTTAGCCATTAATCTGAACTGCCATATCCAGTGCTGATAGAGGGGAAAACTTCTGGTTTCCCCCACCAGCTCGCCACAATCCACCTTTAAAGACCTTCATGAAATGCTAAACCCCACTCTCATTCTTTTTCACAAATAGGTATTTGAGACTGTCTTACAGTGCTATGCTTCCCCAGAACCACATAATGGTTGAAGCCAGAAGGGACCTCTGGTGGTCGTCTGGTCCAATCCAGTCCAATCCCGCTGCTCAAGCAGGGACACCTGGAGCCAGTTGCCCAGGGCTGTTTCCAGATGTCTTTTAAATATTTCAACAACCTCTCCAGGCAGATTGTGCCAGTGCTCAGTCACCCTCACTGTAAAAAGTGTTCCCAGATGTTCCCATGTTTCCCATGTGCCCATTGCCTCTGGTCCTGCCACTGAGCACCTGAAAGGAGCCTGGATCTACACTACATCTTCCTTTCGTCTATTTTTACACATTAATAAGACCATCTCTCTGAGCCTTCTGTTCTCCAGACTAACGAGTCCCAGCTCTCTCAGCCTTTTCTTGTGGGAGAGATTCTCTAGTCTGTCCACTGGTGCTTTGTTGGACTCTACAGTACGTTCATTTTTTTTCTTGTACTGGGGAGCTGAGAAATAGACTCAGAACTCCAGGGTTGCCTCACAGTGTTGAGTGAAGGGTAACCTCTCTCCCCCTGCTGGCAATATTTGCCAAACGCAGCTCAGGATATCGTCAGGCTTTTTTGCCACTGGGGAACATTGCTATCTTATATTCAACTTCTTGTCCACTGGGAATTCCAGGTCCTGGACATCTTCCAGAACTTTTGCTAGTATTAATCCCTGGGATACCCATCTAGTTCCTGGCTTCCAATTAGACCTTGTGCCAGTGATGGTCACACTCTGGGCTTGGTTGTTCAGACAGTTTTCAATCCACCTCTCTGTTGATCTAGCCCGTATTTCCTCACCTTCTCTAAGAGGATCTTACACAAGACAATCAAAAGCCTTCCTGAGGCCTATGTACCCCATATAGAATAGAATAAACCAGGTTGGAAGAGACCTTCAAGATCATCGCATCCAACCTATCATCCAACACCACCTAATTAACTAACCCATGCAACCAAGCACCCTGTCAAGTCTCCTCCTGAACACCTCTAGTGATGGTGACTCCACCACCTCCCCGGGCAGCCCATTCCAATGGGCAATCACTCTCTCCGTGTAAAACTTCCTCCTGACCTCCAGCCTGAACTTCCCCTGGCGCAGCCTGAGACTGTGTCCTCTTGTTCTGGTGCTGGCTGCCTGGGAGAAGAGACCAACCTCTGCCTGTTTACAACCCCCCTTCAGGTACTTGTAGAGAGCACTAAGGTCACCCCTGGGTCTCCTCTTCTCCAGGCTAAGAAGCCCCAGCTCTCTCAGCCTCTCCTCATAGGGCTTGTATTCCAAGCCCCTCACCAACTTTGTTGCCCTTCTCTGGACACGCTCCAGTAAGTCATCTACTGCTCTCCCTTCTACCCAGATAGTTGTTTCATCATATAGGTCTTTCTGGTTCTCCAAGCTACTTCTTTGTGAATCATTGCTGACTACTCCTAATAATTTTCTTATCCTTTATATGCCTAGAAAATGTTTAGAGCATTAGTTGTTACAGGATATTACCTTTTGTTTATGCTCTGTGTTCTTCTGTATTTAAATGCCAATCTCATAATAAAATCTCATACAAGTCAGCTTTCCAGAGTCTAGAGGAGTACTAGTGACTTTGAGACAAGTTTGATTTTCCTATCTGTAAATCAGGATTTTAAAAAATATAATTCCTTCATATGGAGGGGAATAACTTTATTTTAAATCAGATCCTGAATTAAAATTGGTCTGTAAAATCCTTTTTTTTATTTTTTTTTTCTCTAGGAGAGTGGAAAAACTTTATCATTCTTACACAATTATTAGTTTAATAATTTGATCCAGAAATATGCTGAAATAATGCAGTGTGTGTATATATATATATATAAAGAAATTACACATTTAGGATACACTTTTCTGTAGTTGCTAGATTGTAGAAGTCTCATAGTCCAAGCTTAGCAGATTTCTGGAAAACTATCTAAGATTTCAAAGAAAGAAAATAATTAGCTCTAATTTGGCATTCATTGAAATGCATTTCCAGTGATTTATAAAGGCACTGATTTCACAGACTAGCTTCCAAATTCATGTCGGCAATCAAATGCTAGCATCAAATTCTAAACATGAGAGCCTAGCATATCACTAATCTGCACAGAAGCTGGGCAATTTCCAGTAATTTATTTACAAATTCCAGACAATTAATTTGATGGAAGGCTTGTCAGTGTTCATTTGCCATATCAAACCCTGGCTTCTACTAAAACTGTCTTTTCTTCTTTTATTTTTTTTTTTTTATCATTTTCTTTTTTCCCTATCCACCATCATAAATAATGAGAGCAGAGAGAGGGAGGTTTTTTTTGAGGGGTAGGTGGAGGGTGGGTGGGTTTTGCCGTTGTTTTCTTTTCCTTCTTATGTGTCCCAATAAATAGCATCTGACACTTCTAGAGAGGAATAGAATAGAATAGAATAGACCAGAATAGACTAGACCAGGTTGGAAGAGACCTTCAAGATCATCGCGTCCAACCTATCATCCAACACCACCTAATCAACTAACCCATGTAACCAAGCACCCTGTCAAGTCTCCTCCTGAACACCTCCAGTGAGAGCGACTCCACCACCTCCCCGGGCAGTAGTTATTATTCTAAAGATATCTTCACTAGCACCTATAAAATTACCAAGTAATAGCTAATACTATAGCTATTTGAGAAACAAGCCATCATTAATTATCTCTTTTCCTTCCTTCAATATTCAGTTTGGTTTTTTTTTTCACCAGTTCGAGCAGTTTGTAGGTACTTACGTTATTTTCTAAAGTAAAGAAGGTCTTTTATGCATGAAGAAAAAGAAGTAGAAGGAGAAGAAGAAGAAGAGAAGGCTCCGAGGTGACCTAATTGTGGCCTTCCAGTATCTGAAGGGGGGCTACAGGAAGGCTAGGGAAGGACTTCTCAGGATCTCAGGTAGTAATAGGACTAGGGGGAATGGAATGAAGCTGGAGGTGGGGAGATTCAGGCTGGATGTGAGGAGGAGGTTCTTCACCATGAGAATGGTGAAACCCTGGAATGGGTTGTCCAGGGAGGTGGTTGAGGCCCCGTCCCTGGAGGTGTTTAAGAGCAGGCTGGATGAGGCTCTGTCCAGCCTGATGTAGTGTGGGGTGTCCCTGCCCATGGCAGGGGGGTTGGAACTAGATGATCCTTGTGGTCCCTTCCAAACCTGTATGATACTATGATCAAGATTAAAAATCACAGAGTCATTAAAAAAAGCATACTATTATTGTGTCCTGCCTGAATAATAGTTGGCAAAACTGTCAGCTACATGGTTATTGCATAATCTTTGGAATTATTTAAACAGCTAAAAATGATGCAATTTTAATTTAGTCTGGCTGGTGTCATTTATGTATCTGCTGGTTAGAGGGAGCAAAAACTTCTGACTCTGGTGGCATCTAACAGAAATCACAGATTAAAAGATGAATGTGGAACTCAGTAATCACAGAATTGTCAGGGTTAGAAGGACCTCAAGGATCACCTAGTTCCAACCCACCTACCATGGGCAGGGACACCTCACACTAGATCAGGTTGCCCAGAGCCACATCCAGCTTGGCCTTAGAAACCTCCAGGAATGGGGCTTCCACCACCTTCCTGGGCAACCTGTTTCAGTGTCTCATGACCCTCATGGTGATGAACTTCTTCCTACCATGTCATCTAAATCTCCTCTCCTCTAGGTTGGATCCATTCCCCCCTAGTCATATCACTACCTGACAGCCTAAAAACTCCCTCACCAGCTTTCTTGTAGGCTCTCTCCAGATATTGGAAGACCAACTTTGTTTTCAGTGTCCTTGTCACTCAGATCCTCATAAGTATGTGAAATGGTTTCTGACACCATTGAAGAAGGCTGTGCTACCCAAACTTTGGTCTCTATACCATCACTGCAGCTATGGAAGAAATTATTATACAAAATGTGAAATTTTACTTGCTTTCTCTCAAGAATAGTTTTCTGTGGTATATGTACTTCTTTGTAAGAATTTTTTTATGACTGTTTTTGCTTCTTTTATTCACTAGAAGGAATTCAGTTTAGGGAGAGAACATAGCTCTCCAATAAAACTGTAATAACCAATATCACAAATCTAGTAAAGTCAAAGAGATTATTTGATACACTTCTCTTTGACCAGTTTATCTCTTCTGACTTACTACTGATTTTCTCCACTAGGTCAGACCTTTAAAACTCAAGGTTAGCTTGTGATGAAACTAAACTGAAATTGACAGTTTTGTCTTCAGTATTTTTCATATTAAAATTCTTATACTTTTTTTTTCCTAATGTTATTGCCATGTTATTATTACACAGCTTAATAATAATATAATAAATAATAATTAAAAAATATTTCCTCCCTTTTTTATCCAGCTTTGCATTTTATTCAGTCCTTATTTTCTGATTCTCTGCCTTCTCCTATTCTTTATGTTGTGATTAAAATGCTGTGTTATTTGGACACTTCAAGTCATATGCAAAAATGACAAAGCATCAAGCCTTGCAAGAACACTTTAGAACTCTGTCAACATGGATTTCAGGAACAAAAATGACTCCAAAATGAGGTCAGATTTGGGAACAGGACTTTTTACTATGTGGATTTCAAGCCTAAATTAAGTTAAATGAGAAGTGAGGACAAAGATTCCACTGACACTTGCAGTTTCTGTGTCTTCATTATTCTACCTGTAGCTTAAAGGTATAAATATATTCTATAATGCCCTGCACATATTGAGGTCTGTAGTGGAATTCCCCCCAAGGATCAGTGCTGGGCCCCGTCCTCTTTAACATCTTCATTGATGATCTGGATGAGGGGGACGAGTCAGTCATCAGCAAGTTTGCAGATGACACCAAGTTAGGAGCAGATGTTAGTCAGTTAGAGGGTTGAAAGGCTCTGCAGAGAGACCTTGACAGACTGGACAGAATCCAATGGGATGTCATTCAACAAGTCCAAGTGCCGAGTGCTGCACTTTGGCTATGGCAATCCCATGCAGAGCTATAGGTTGGGGTCAGAGTGACTGGAGAGCAACTTGGGGGTGCTGATCAACAGCCACCTGAATATGAGCCAGCAGTGTGCCCAGGTGGCCAAGAGGGCCTTGAACACAAGCCTTAGGAGGAGAGGCTGAGGGAGCTGGGATTGTTTAGCCTGGAGAAGAGAAGGCTCAGGGGAGACCTCATTGCCCTCTACAACTACCTGAAAGGTGGTTGTAGCCAGGAGGGGGTTGCTGTCTTATCTCAGGCAACCAGCATCAGAACAAGGGGACACAGTCTCAAGCTGCACCAGGGGAGGTTTAGACTCGAGGTGAGGAGGAAGTTCTTCACCGAGCGAGTCGTTCATCATTGGAATGTGCTGCCCAGGGAGGTGGTGGAGTCACCATCCCTGGAGGTGTTCAAGAGGAGACTGGATGGGATGTATCATAGTATCAGTCAGAGTTGGAAGGGACCACAAGGATCATCTAGTTCTAACCCCCCTGCCATGGGCAAGGGCACTCCACACTTGTTGCCATGGTTTAGTTGATAGGTTGGACTCAATTTCAGAGGTCTTTTCCAACCTGGTTAATTCTGTATGAAGGATGGGTATTCACATCTCACAATGTCCCTTTCTCAGTGATTCTTTTGCAGAGAATTGTGACTGAGATTTCCAAGCCAGCTTGAACTTTTTTTCCTCTGCGCTTACCACCATGAAGCATAACCACAATGGAGAAGATGCAGTCTTGTCCTGTCTGTTCTCTATGAAGTTTGTTTTATGATTCTCACTTTCCAACCTGCCCTTCTTCCTGAGGGCTTCCTGTCCAGAGTTGCTTGATAAGTGAATATCTTTTCCAGATATGCTTTATTGCTTTTTTTAACTCCTTTCCTTCCTTATTTCTGAAAAGAAGCAGTGAGGGGGAAGAAATGGTCTGGAAATGAGGCACAAAAGCAGAGGTTTACTGAATGATGAGAGCAGACTCAAAAGGCCTCCAGGTAAAAATAGTGTAATTAGCACCATCTCATATGACTAAACAGCTCCTGCTCCAACACCACCATTTTTGCACCCATCCCAGAGCCAGGGGCAAGATCCTCATCAGCCAAGATACCACACAGAGGAGCTCAGCCCCTGTAAGGAGGCTCAGCCAGCACCTGTGGATGATACTGGAGTAAGCAATATTGGAGTAGCCTTCCTAGCTAGCCGGGGGGCCACCAGGCCCCCCGGCCTTTGTTGTCACCACCACCATCACCCAGTGCACACCAGGGGCACTCACCGGTGATGAGAGGAGGATCCTCCAGCCCCAAAGGGCTCAGCTTGGGGCTTCTGCCTTTCCTGGTGGGGATTAAAAAGGAGACTGGGTGGGGAGCACCAAGTGGCCACACCTGGGGTGGGAGGAGACTCCAAAAGAGCCCAGGTGCTCTGGGTTTGAGGGGAAAAAGGAGGTTTGATGAGGGACTTTTAAGGTGACAGGGAGTGATAGGACTAGGGGGAACAGAAAAAACCTAGAAGTGGGTAGATTCAGATTGGATGTTAGGAAGAAATTCTTCACCATGAGGGTGGTGAGACACTGGAACAGGTTGCCCAGGAAGGTGGTGGAAGCCTCATCCCTGGAGGTTTTTGCAGCCAGCCTGGATGTGGTTCTGGGCAACCTGATCCCCAAGGATCAGTGCTGGGCCCTGTGCTCTTTAACATCTTTATTGATGATCTGGATGAGGCCATTGAGTCCATCATCAGTAAATTTGCTGACGACACCAAGCTGGGGGCAAGAGTTGATCTGCTGGAGGGTAGAGAGGCTCTGCAGAGAGACCTCGACAGGCTGGACAGATGGGCAGAATCCAACAGCATGAGATTTAACACATCCAAATGCCGGGTTCTGCACATCGGCCACAACAACCCCATGCAGTGCTACAGGCTGGGGTCAGAGTGGCTGGAGAGCAGCCAGGCAGAGAGGGACCTATGGGTGCTGGTTGATGATAGGATGAACATGAGCCTGCAGTGTGCCCAGGCAGCCAAGAGGGCCAATGGCATCCTGGCCTGCATCAAGAACAGTGTGGCCAGCAGGAGCAGGGAGGTCATTCTGCCCCTGTACACTGCACTGGTTAGGCCACACCTCTAGTCCTGTGTCCAGTTCTGGGCCCCTCAGTTTAGGAAGGATGTTGACTTGCTGGAACGAGTCCAGAGAAGAGCAACAAAGTTAGTGAGGGGTTTGGAACACAAGCCCTATGAGGAGAGGCTGAGGGAGCTGGGGCTGCTTAGCCTGGAGAAGAGGAGACTCAGGGGTGACCTTATCACTCTCTACAACTACCTGAAGGGAGGTTGTAGACAGGCTGATGATGGTCTCTTCTCCCAGGCAGCCAGTACCAGAACAAGAGGACACAGTCTCAGGCTGCACCAGGGGAGGTTCAGGTTGGATGTTAGGAAGAAGTTCTATACAGAAAGAGTGATTGCCCATTGGAATGGGTTGCCCAGGGAGGTGGTGGAGTCGCCGTCATTGAAGGTGTTCAGAAGGAGACTTGATGGTGCTTGGTGCCATGGGTTAGCTGTTTGGGTGGGTTGGATTGGTTGATGGGTTGGACACGATGATCTTGAAGGTCTCTTCCAACCTGGTTTGGTTTATTCTAATAAAGGTTTATTCTAATAAAGGTTTATTCTGATCTAGTGTGGGGTGTCCCTGCTCATGGCAGGAGGATTGGAATTGGATTATCCTTGAGGTCCCCTCCAACCCCAACAATTCTATGATTGTAAAACAATTTTGCAGCTTAGGCAGGATGTTAGGAAGAAACTCTTTCCAGAAAGAGAGACTGGCCATTGGAATGTGCTGCCCAGGGAGGTGGTGGAGTCACTGTCCCTGGAAGTGTTTAAAATAAGACTGGATGAGGCACTTAGTGCCATGGTTTAGTTGATTAGATGGTGTTGGGTGATAGGTTGGACTTGATGATCTCTGAGGTCTTTTCCAACCTGGTTAATTCTGTGATTCTGTGACTTGATGATCCTCGAGGTCTCTTCCAACCTTAGTTATACTGTGATACTGTGATACTGTGGAATGACATGGACCTGATGGAGCAGGTCCAGAGGAAGGCCATGTAAACAATCAGGGAGTTGGAGCACCTCTGGTACAAAGACAGGCTGAGGGACCTGGGCTTGTTCTGCCTAGAGAAGAGAAGGCTCTGGGGAGACCTAATAATTCCTTTCCAGTACCTGAAGATAACCTACAAAAAGGATGGAGAGAGTCTGTTTACAAAGGCCTGTGGTAATAGGACAAGGGACAATGGATTCAAACTAGAGAAGAGCAGATTTAGATTGGATGGTAGGAACAGGGTTTTTTATTATGAGGGTGATGGAACGATGGAACAGGTTGCCCAGGGAGGTGGTTTCGACTGCATCCCCAGGGATACTCAAGGGGAGGCTCGACAGGGCTCTGGGTAACCTGATCTAGTTGAGGATGCCCCTGCTGACTGCAGAGGGGTTTGGACTAGATGACCTTTGGATGTCCCTTCCAACCCAGACCATTCTATGATTCTATGATATGTATCATCTATATTGTCTTGAGACATAAGCATTGGAATTTCATGAGATCCTCCTGCCTGAAGCTGGTCATGTAACAAGGTTGCAAGACACAATAGGCACGTAATGACTGAAGCACAATGGCAAGATCTGACTCATTTAGCCAGACTGACAAGTAAGCTTATCATTCTGTATTCAGTATTCTATGACTGGAAGTATTGCCTAAATCATTCCTCTAAATCTTGTGTCTGTCCATTCAATGAGGCTAAATGCAAGCTTGGACTCAAGAGCAATATTAAAGGTAGCATGCATTTGATTTTCAGAAATAAAATGTTGATCCATATAGGAATATTTTAAACTCTGCAGAACAATGAGACCATAGGGCAGGTAAATACAGCTGGATAGGTCATATTTGCACATTCTTTTCTCGTTTTCCATTACACTTAGTTTTCATTGACTTATTTTTTTTCTAAACGCATTTAGGCATAAGACTATTATTTTAACTATTTTTGTTGTTGTTGCTTTTATTTCTTTTCAGTCAGGAGCAGCTATCTTCTGTCTACTTTAACATTTCTTCATGATTGTATTCCAACAAAACACCCTGATAACAGTTTAACTGTCAGGAAAAGCAAGCAAACAAAAAGAACTCGGAAAACCCCAGCCAAACAAGCAAGCAAACACTGAGTTTATTTCAGAGTTCAGCAAAAGCTTATGTTCTTTTTCTTAGGGGTGAATGAATAAATACTGAGAAAATGAGATGGATGTGATTTATTTGTAGGAACACTTAAATGTAAGCTAAAATTGTTTTTGAGCAGAAGGCTAGAGGCACAGAATTATTAAATGAATTGCAACTCTCTGTTGGACTCATGAGACCAAGTCCCCAACTCCTTTGAATTTGGAATTCTAAAAAGTCTGGGAAAAAGAAAAGAAAAGGAAATTAAAAGATTAGAAGCAACACTAATCCCAAATTGTTCAATATTTTGATACAGCTCAGGGAAGGCCCTGTGGCTGAAGCGTTGCTTCTAATGTTATGTTTCCTTTCTAGATTGTATTTTATTAATGTTTTATTTTGTACCACAGTGTGAAGGGACATGGAGCTTTTATCTTTTATTTAAAATTAATGAGCAGTATATTGCTTTACTTAGAAAGGATACAAAAAGGATTATTTTTTTTTCTCCTACAAGAGGAAACACAGGCTTGTTTTGTAAGCAGATTTGATTTTGAGTTCTAGTGTTCTTTAATAAGTTATTTAAAGTGTTTTTGCTGAAGTTCTTGCGTTTTTGTGCCGTAGTGGTATTTGCATTGTACAGCTTAATTAAAATCTACATTTTGATACCATCAGCCCAAGATAATAACATGCAATTTTTTAACTAATCAAAGGCTCTTGGCTGCATATCTTACATTCACTTCAGATGTGCTAAATCAATGTCTTGTAGTTATCAGTATCTTGTAGACGACATTGTCATCCAAAACTTTAAGATAATGTTTGTTAAATTGAAGTTAATGAACCCCCCAGAAAAATCAGTCTTCCCCATATGACACTTTTTCCATTACTGAATAAAAATGGAGGGATTTTCCCACCCATTAGCAACTGGAAAAAATCTCAAAGCATCACAGCTCTTACAAAAGGAAACCCTTTCACAGAAGATATAAGGCTGGCTTAAGTGTCCATCCTATGAACATTTACTAGTTAGCCAGACTTTACCTCTAAACTTATAAAGTGCTTCAGGTGTCTTTTTTCCTACAGTTCAAGGTATTTAAGAACCCTCTGCACTCTCCTGCAGATGCTCAAGACCCTAGGACTGTATGTGGGAAGCATAGGAGTCAGTTCAATAGCCTGTTCCTCTCGCCTTCCCTTCCTATCACGTTTGTCCTAAGACAGTGTTCTTGCCAAAGGCTTAATAAACACTCCATGAATTTCTCAGGACCATTAAGTTTTCATTAAAAAAAAATATGTTAACTGCACAAATAAACTCTCTATCTAATATCTATCAAATAGAGCATTTATCTATCTAATATCTATCTAAAGGAACATTAATATCTATCAAATGGAGCATTCAGAAACATAATAATCACAAAACCTCAAAGTATTTTGACTGATTTTCCTTCAGTGTGCATTCAGCTGGTCTATCTTTTGTCTTTCTTATAGAAGCCTTTCATTTCAAATGATGCAAATACAAGACAATCTATTTATGCAACTGGAACAGTCTGCCCAGAAAGGTTGTGGAGTCTCCTCTAGACACATTCAAAACCTGTTGGATGCATTCCTGTGGAGACTACCCTGGGTGATCCTGCTTTTGGCAGGGGGGTGGACCCAATGACCTCTGGAGGTCCCTTCCAAACTCTAATGCACTGTGATACTGTGAAGTCAGCAGCTCACTATGGTCTTCATCATAAAATTTATGGTAACTAAATTTAAGGAAGATGAACTATAACCTGTGTGATTAAGGTAGAAATACATAATAATCACAAGATAACAGAGCAAATGCATAGAACAACGTCACCTGGCTTGGGATAAGAAGAAAACTACAAGACAAATTGTTTTCCACATTCGTGTCTTCCTGAAACACCAGATAGGAAACAAACCAGTTCAAATTAAATTATATTTGCAACAGTTCATTACCCCCAAAAAGATGAGGCAGACTGTTGTTTCCATATGATTTGCCTCTTCGAATTTCTACAGCTGGAACTATACTACTCTGCCTGGCACATACCACCAGGAAGTCTAAATTCTTCATTCACTCATCAGGAAACTAATAGGTTGTCAGAAGTTGACCAGACAATATTTGATTTTGGCAGAAATGGAACTAATAGCAAAGAAATGTAGGAAAGGAAACATCACACCTATTTTTAAAAAGAGTAGAAAGGAGGAACCTGGGAACTACCAACCTCTCAGCCTTATCTCTGTGCCTGGGAAGATCATGGAATAGACCCTCCTAAATGCCATGCTAAAGTACATGGAGGACAGGGAGGTGATTCAAGACAGGCAGCATGGCTTTACTAGGAGCAGGTCCTGCCTCACTAACCTTGTGGCTTTCTATGACAAAGTGACTACATCCATAGATAAGGAATGACCTACGTATGTGATCTATCTGGACTTCTGAAAAGCCTTTGACACAGTGCCCCACAACATCCCGCTGGCCAAGTTGGAGAGATATGAATCTGATGGGTGGACTGTTCAGTGGATAAAGAATTGGTCATATCCAGAGGGTTATCAATGGGACATCAATGGCTTGATGTCTAGATGGAGAGCAGTGAGAAGTGCTGTCCCTCAGGGGTCTGTACTGGGACCTGTGCTGTTTAATATTTTTATCAGTGACATAGTGAGATTGAATGCACCATCAGCAAGTTTGCAGATGACACCAAGCTGAGTGGTGTTGTTGATACACCAGAAGGACAGGACGTCATCCAGAGTGACCTGGACAAGCTGGAGAGGTGGCCCAGGTGAACCTCATGAAGTTCAACAAGAGCAAGTGCAAGGTTCTGCAATTGGTCTGGAACAATCCTCACTACCAATACAGACTGGGGGATGAGGTGTTAGAAAGCAGCCCTGTGGAAAAGGACTTGGGGGTGCTGATAGGGGAGAAGCTGGACAGGGGCAGGCACCATGAATTCGCAGCCCAGAAGGCCAATGGCAGCCTGGGCTGCATGAAAAGATGAGTTGCCAGCATAGCCAGAGAGGTGATTCTGCCACAGGGCAGATTTAAATTGAGTATCAGGAAGAAGTTCTTCACTATGAGTATGGTGGAACACTGGAACAAGTTGCCGAGGGAGATGGTTAAGGCCCCATCCCTGGAGATATTCAAGGTAAGACTCAACAAGGCCCTGGAAAACCTGATCTAATTGGGGGCGTCCCTGCTGACTGTGGGAAGGTTGGACTGGATGACCTTTGGAGGTCCCTTCCAGCCCACACCATTCTATGATTCTATTAGTCTCCTCAGATGATACAGAGTCATGACGTGGGTAAAATAAGATCTGATAAATTCAGAACTGATATATGCTACAGACCAGAGAAAGTCTAGCACAAGAGGCTCTTCAGTCTCTTAAATGATTTCACAGAACTCATATTAATTTTCTTAATTACATCATGAGTTTACATTTTAACACAGTTAATTACATGTTCCCAGTTGCCCTGAAGTGAGGGCCATAGCCCCTAATTATCACAAAGATCAGAAGAAAGATGGTCATTAGCAAGGTACTTTGGTATCTGGAATGTTTGATGGCATTGTGTAAGTGGGGGGAAAGAAAAGAAGAAAATTCAGCACAGACCAACATTCAACAGAATTTTATTCTAAAGTATTTGGGATAATTTAATACCTTTTCATCATTTCCTTTGGAAAATAATAATGACAGTAATAAGAAGAAAACTTAAACTGTTTGCATGGTACTTTTTTTTTTCACCCAATTTTATATGGTGCATACATATGCTCTCCAAATGACCCCACAATTATAAAATGCAGTCATTAACTTCTCAGACTCATTCAGAACAGCTTTGTTCTTTCTAGAAGGCAGTCTGGTGTCAAATGTCTGAAAATTGTTGTTTTCCAGTCTATTGACAAATAATTAGAGGTTTTTATTCTAACATATAGAGGGAAGAAACTGCCGGAAACTAATTTTCAACATACTATAATCATCTTGGCTTATCACTGTTCTTGCTAATCTACATGATTTAGCTATTTATGATATTTTTTTTCCTTTTCAGAGTTTATACTTACCAAAAAAAAATTACAATTTATTGTTCACACAAAATTAATCTTCCATTTCAATCTTCCAATTCTCTTTTCGTGTTTATTTGCTGTATTTTTGCCTTCTCTAACTACTAAGCCATGTTGAGTCATCTGACTATTCTAGGTTATTTTAACCATCTCTTTCTACCCAGCATGAAACTCAGCAGGGTTTGCAAAATAAAATGATCTCCAGGAGAGGCTTAATAATTATTTATTATTTTTTTCTTGCATTGTTTTGCATACTTTCTGATTATGTAATTATTATAGATCCTTTTCTCCTCTTGTGATTTTCTTTCATCTTACAAAAGGGAAATATTGCTTAGGATCAGTCCAAGAGTACACCTGAGAAAAGCTTGGATCTTCACAGTATCACTTAGGTTGGAAAGGACCTCGAGGATCATTGAGTCCAACCTATCAACACAGACCCCATGACTAGACCATGGCACCAAGTGCCACGTCCAATCTCCTCTTGAACGCCTTCAGGGTCGATGACTCAACCACCTCCCTGGGCAGCCCGTTCCAATGACGAATGACTCGCTCGGTGAAGAACTTCCTCCTCACCTTGAGTCTAAACCTCCCCTGGTGCAGCTTGAGACTGTGTCCCCTTGTTCTGGTGCTGGTTGCCTGGGAGAAGAGGCCAACCCCTTCCTGGCTACAACCACCTTTCAGGTAGTTGTAGAGGGCAATGAGGTCACCCCTGAGCCTCGTCTTCTCCAGGCTAAACAATCCCAGCTCCCTCAGCCTCTCCTCATAGGGCTTGTGTTCAAGGCCTCTCACCATATGTTTAATTCAAACATTTACTTACATAAAGGTATATCTTACAGAGAGGGATGCTCAAAAGCATCTAAGAGAAAATACATACATACATACATACATACATACATACATACATACATAAAAATCCAGCCAAACAAGTCCTCCTTTACACTCTTTGGAAACAGGTTGCCTGATAGACTCTTTGAAGACTGTTTATATAGTACATGTTACAACACACAAGAAAATGGCTAGCAAGCAGGTTTTAGGGATTAGGAATTCAGGTGAGATCACTGACCTTTCTAATTCAGGATATTTTATCCATTTGTGATACACCCTTCTTTTGCTGGTGAAGAAAGTAAGGACATATCCCGAGCTTACAACCCCGGACTTGAGGCATGCAGGCTTTGATCGCTTCAGGGATCCTCTGGCCAAAGTCTCACGGAACAAGTTAAAACCATCATTTGCTTATGCATTATCATAGACATTTTGTTTTCATCAAATATACACCAAATGACCAATCTACACTAAGTGGCTGATGGCAATTACTTCTCAAATTAGAAAAAAAAAACCTTACTAAAGTAGTACAACTCATTAGCCATATTTGCATGAAGTGTAAAGTGTCTATACTCTTAGAGAAACTCTGAAAGGAACACATTTACTTGGGGTTGCATTAGAATAATTTCAGTGTTTAGGCAGCAACAAATTATATCCTTTAATGTAAATCAGGAAAATATGGAACATCAGTGGTGCTTTTTCATATGTGCTGTTGTCTCCATAAGTAACCAAAATGTGTGTTGCATTTACTAAATGAAGATGAGTGATCAGATGCTTCTGAACTGTTGTTTTATGTATACAATCTTTTAATAATGCATGGATCCATCTCAATTTGTTGTGTAAGTACATGGCAGAACATTATTTGTACAAAGAAAAAGCTTCACTCTTCTTACACAATATCTAAAAAGACCTTTCTACCATCTGCAATCTCAGTAACAGTTTAGAATGTGTCCTGTGTTGGAGTCATGCCTGTCCTTCAATAGCTGATGACCTTTCACAGCAGAAAAAGGGGGATCATGAAAAGGAGAGGAGATCTGATGGTTGGAATTAAAGCAGATTTAATGAAACAGCAAAATTAATACCAGCATGTGCAATATATAAAGTTATGCTCAGCCTATTGAATGTACAATAGTCATAATAAACAGGAATGCAATACTTGGGACGAGAATGGTAAGTAAACCCCTTGAGGGATGGGGTGAAGCAAAAGAAGGAAAGGAAGAAACGGGAAGAGTCCCTGCCCTCAGCAAAGTTCCCCTCTTATCGTACATCTGTAGCCTGCTGAGGTCAGCTGCCCTGTATGACTCCAAACTGCTAACAGCTAGCAAACCATGTCTGGCCTAGGATCCTACCCCAGTGAAACCAGGACAGCAATGAATCAGAACTACTCACAGAGGTCATTCTCTTAAAGCTTTGGACTTGATGGGATGTGTTACTTGCCTGTTGTCTTAAGCTTTCTGTTTTCAGGCAGCTCAAAGACTCTGACAGGCTCTTTTCTCTTTACACAGTTTCTACCACACTTACCACAATTGCATCTAAGCACTTTTCAGTGTTAAAGATGACAACTACACTGATGGCTTTTCTAAACCTATTGAAGCCTGCCGAGGCTTGGCAAGGCTTCCTCTCAGCTGTTGCATACGGGCTAGGAGATTGCCAATAATTTCAGAGGCTGACAGACCAGCAGTGTTTCAGCCCAGGGATTACCCAGATGTATACCCCTTTGGCTAGTGTCTCAGTCTGTCAATTAAAAGATTTCATCTCAGGATGCTTCTAGATGCCAATTTTAATTGTTATCAGAAAGTTAGGGTGTGTGGATGCAGATGCAATTTACTACTAGCTTACAAGACATCAGCAGTGGGTGAAATATCAGATACCTGTTATGCATCTGCATACAACATTATTTGAATACAAACAGAATAGATGTGGCAGAACTTTTTTTCATCTCATCATTAGACTAATCTTTCAAAAACAAAGCAAAACAAAAATTAGGAAGTTATTTGTAGCCTGTTAGCCATCTTATCAAATTGTGACTCAATGTATGTTAAATGTGTTTATCTTCATGGAATGTGAACATTTTAATGAAGAAAAAAATGACATTTCCTTCTCTGTTTGCCTTGCACATCCATCATACCTGTACCTCTGCAACAGTATTCCAGTGCCATTTAGAAAGTACACTCTGGAAAGCTATCTACTAATCAAAATACTAATTTCCAAATGCTATCCTTGGGACATTCTGAAATGCCTAGTTATGGAGTTAAGATGTTAGTCTTGCCATGCAAATTTATGTATGAGAGCATTCAAAAATCTCTCTCCAAGAAGCTAATGATCCAGATAATGACAATTTATCCTTCTTCACCCAGCAGGATAAGGAAACATGAAGAAAGCAGGGGTGTAGTGCCAATGGGCTATTGTCTTAGTTGGTATAAATTTGCATGGCTTTATGAAATCCACAATTCCAGGATGTGAAGATCTTCAGCAACAAGTTAAAATCAGATATCCTCTTTCAACCTGTCTAAACTGGAAGGAAAAGCACTGGGAACAATAATATAAGCAAGGTCTCACATATTGTGAAGTGCATTAATAAAACACACATGTAGGCATCATTTAGGCATCTTAAAACTCAAATAATATCCTTAAGCCTTGTTTTATTAGGAAGCTGTCTGCATTACCACAGTTATTCAAAGCTTATTGAAAGCAGCCAGGAAATTACACCAAAGAGCTCACTCAGCCCTTGTGTGTGTATCTTGTGAATCCCATGGACTTATGGGTGATCGGTTTTCCTTAAGTGTCTGTTTGTTAACCTAAACTAACTTCCTTTTAAGCTTTATTTAGGGTTTTTTTTTTGCTTACAGATATTTGGTAATGAGACTGTTCTTTGCTGCTTCTGTATCAAGGCAAGTGAGCTGCCACAGAAATTGCATCAGCAATCAAAAGGCTGTTTATTCATGACCATGGATGCAAAAGGCTGCAAGACAGCTGCAAAACTCTGCTGCAACAATGAGAGAAAGAATAACTATTTTTTGAGATTTCATAAGGCATCTAAACCCTAAACTAAGATGAATAACATAAAGTGCGTTGTAGCTATATTGTAATGTACCTGATGTAGCTGCAGTGTAGTATTTTTAATAGATTATATTATACATCAAATTAATGTATTATATTTGTCTCAGAAACCAACTCAAATAAAAGCAAGAGAAGATTTTTTTTTTTTTTAAATCAGAATACATAAAAAGAAAAAAAAAAGTTGCATCTTTTATCATCAAATATCTCCATATTCTGTGAGGGGAAAATGATAACAAAAATGAGTGTGCATATCTGCTTACGAGGAGAGACTGTGGGAGCTGGGGCTAGTTTGGAGAAGAGGAGACTGACAGGTGACCTCATTCATGTTTATAAATATGTAAAGGGTGAGTGCCAAGAGGTTGGAGTCAGGCTCTGCTCGGTGATGCCCGATGACAGGACAAGTGGCAATGGTGGAAGTTGAAGCATAGGAAGTTCCATGAAAACATGAGGAAAAGTTTTATTTATTGTGAGGGTGACAGAGCACTGGAACAGGCTGCCCAGGGAGGTTGTAGAGTCTCCCTCCCTGGCAATATTCAAAATCTGCCTGGATGTGTACCTGTGTGACCTGGTATAAGTGATTCTGCTCTGGCAGGGAGGTTGGAGAAGATTATTTTTCAAGATCCCTTCCAGCCCCTAACATTCTGTGATTCTGTGCTATCCAGAGGAAAAAGTCTTACCTTTTGTTATTTGGCTAGGCAAATATATGACCTATACAATCCCTGAAATGAGGAAGTTCAACATTTTTAGCACTTAACATATGCCCACACTGTTGGCTATACGGTGGTTTTCAAAAATGCCCTAGATATGTCACCCTTAAACATAACACCGTGAACTCTCGTTTGTTAATCTGAATTAATGAGCAGGCGATGTCCAACTAAGGCTGCAAAAAATAATAATCATATATTGTTAGGGATGATTCATGTGCACATACAAATTTTATTTTCTCAGGAGTAAGTCCTTCACCACAAAAATTGCCTATGCTCTTCCTGCTTAGGTAAGCATTCCTAATGTTTTGGTTGTCTTTTAGGAGTAAATGGATAAATTTTTTGGCTAACACTTAGTTTCATAGTTTCATTCAGGGTTGGAAGGGACCACAAGGATCATCCAGTTCCAACCCCGCTGCCATGGGCAGGGACACCCCACACTACATCAGGCTGGACAGAGCCTCAGCCAGCCTGCTCTTAAACACCCCCAGGGACGGGGCCTCGACCACCTCCCTGGACAACCCATTCCAGGGTCTCACCACTCTCATGGGGAAGAACCTCCTCCTCAAATCCAGCCTGAATCTCCCCACTTCCATCTTCATTGAATTCCCCCTAGTCCTATAACTACCTGAGATCCTGAGAAGTCCTTCCCCAGCCTTCCTGTAGGCCCCCTTCAGATACTGGAAGGCCACAATTAGGTCACCTTGGAGCCTTCTCTTCTGCAGACTGAACAGCCCCAACTCCTTCAGTCTGTCCTCATAGGAGAGGTGCTCCAGCCCTCTGATCATCCTTGTGGCCCTTCTCTGGACACCTTCCAGCACCTCCACATCCCTCTTGTAATAGGGGCTCCAGAACTGGACACAGTACTCCAGGTGGGGTCTCACCAGGGCTGAGTAGAGGGGGAGGATCACCTCCCTTGACCTGCTGGCCACACTTCTCCTGATGCAGCCCAGGATCTGATTGGCTTTGCGGGCTGCAAGTGCACATTGAGAGCTCATGTTGAGCTTTTTGTCCACCAGCACCCCCAAGTCTCTCTCCTCAGGGCTACCCTCCAGCCAGTCACTGCCCAGCCTGTATTTGTGCCTGGGATTGCCTCGACCCAGATGCAGGACCCTGCACTTGCTCTTATTGAACTTCATGAGGTTGGCTTGTGCCCACCTCTGCAGCCTGTCAAGGTCCCTCTGGATGGCCTCCCTTCCCTCCAGCGTGTCTGCTGCACCACACAGCTTGGTGTCATCAGCAAGCTTGCTGAGGGCGCACTCAATGCCACTGTCCATGTCCCCCACAAAGATGTTGAACAAGACAGGTCCCAGGACTGATCCCTGAGGGACTCCGCTTGTCACTGGCCTCCACTGGGACATGGAGCCATTGACAGCCACTCTTAACGTTATCTTTCTGGTTTGTTTTGCTGTTTTGGTGTATTTTCACCAGCATAGTAATCGCTGAGGTCAGAAACCACATGTCTTCTCATATTTTTGAAGTTTTGGCTTTACAGGAACAAAAAGAATGTGAATATTTGTTAGTGAATATTCTCAAAGAATAATTTAATATGCTACTAATCCATTTTATTACTTTTACAATGCACATGGGATTTATTGAGAATTAATTTAAACAGTATACTTTATTTTCTTCTGCTCACCCATGCTGTTCTGTCTCTGAAACTGAATTCTTCCTTGTTTTTGAGATAATGGAATATTTTTAGCTATTCTTATGTTTTAATTATAGGCAGCTGTAGTAAATGAGCATTTCTTGGGACTTTAAGGATTTCTCTCGAGAGAAAGGGTACAGAAATAGTGCCTAGAGACATTTTTGTTTAAATTATAGTGCAATTAATTTGCTTCTATTTTGTAAAGTGGAAATTGGTTGAAATATTTAAAGAAATGACAGTTGTAAAAATAAAAGACCAGATAATTATCTCTCTGAAGATAAATATATAGCACTGGTGTGGAAACAGTTTTGAGGAATACAAGTATGGTATTTTTCTGCAATCTAGAATAACTATATGTAAGGTTATTAAAAGTGTATTACTACTCCATGCGTCTTTTGCTGCAGAATGCATGGTTATAATGAAAGCACTCCCTCAGAAGTATGTATTTCATATTCAGAGGAGGGGATGGTTCAGTTAGTTCAGCCTTCTTAATATCTTGTAATAACTTTCTGACTGACCCATCCTCACTCTTTATATAGAATCATAGAAGGCCATAGTGGCCAGTCACTAGTGGTATCCCCCGGGGACCAGTTCTGGGCCCCGTCCTGTTCAGTATTTTTATTGATGATCTGGATGAAGGGATTGAGTCCATCATCAGTAAGTTTGCAGATCAGTAAGTCTGCACCAAGCTGGGAGCAGGTGTTGATCTGTTAGAGGGTAAAACGGCTCTCCAGAGGGACCCTGACAGGCTGGACAGATGGGCAGAGTCCAAAATGATGGCATTCAACAAGACCAAGTGCAGGGTGATACATTTTGGTCACAACAACCCCATGCAGTGCTACAGGCTGGGGAAAGAGTGGCTGGAGGGCAGCCAAACAGAAAGGGACTTAGGGGTACTGGTCGATAGTATGCTGAACATGAGCCAGCAGTGTGCCCAGGTGGCCAAGAAGGCCAATGGCATCCTGACCTCCATCAGAAATAGTGTGGCCAGCAGGAGCAGGGAAGTCATTGTGACCCTGTACTCAGCATTGCTTAGGCCACACCTTGAGTACCGTGTCCAGTTCTGGGCCCCTTAGTTTAAGAAGGACATTGAGACACTTAAATGTGTCCAGAGAAGGGCAACAAGGCTGGGGAGAGCCCTCGAGCACAAGCCCTATGAGCAGAGGCTGAGGAAGCTGGGATTGTTTAGCCTGGAGAAAAGGAGGCTCAGGGGAGACCTTATTGCTCTCTACAACTACCTGAGGGTGGTTGTAGCCAGGTGGGGGTTTGTCTCTTCTCCCAGGCAACCAGCACCAGAACAAGAGGACACAGTCTCAAACTGCACCAGGGGAAGTTCAGGACCAAGGTGAGGAGAAAGTTCTTCACAGAGTTGTTAGCCATTGGAATGTGCTGCCCAGGGAGGTGGTGGATTCACCGTCCATGGAGGTGTTCAAAAAGGGATCGGACGTGGCACTTGGTGCCGTGGTTTAGTAATCACAAGGTGTTGGGTGACAGGTTGGACTTGATGATCTTGGAGGTCTTTTCCAACCTTATTGATTCTATGATTCTAAGTGTTTTGATTGGAAAAGACCTCCAAGATCATCAAGTCCAACTATCAACCACAGCCATTAAACCATGTCCCTAAGTGCCAAGTCCACCCATTTCTTGAACATTTCTAGTAATGGTGACTCCACCAGCTCCCTGGGCAACCTGTTCCAATGGCTGATAACTCTTTCAGGCATTGGAATAGGTTGCACAGGGAGGTGTCCCTTTCTAGACCTATCTTACATCAAGAGGCCACAAGGCTGATCAGAGAGGTGGAGCACCTCTCCTATGGGGACAGACTGGCAGAGTTGGGGCTATTCAGTCTGGAGAGGAGAAGGCTCCAAGGAAATCTTATTGTGGCCTTCCAGTATCTTAAGGGGGCTACAAGAAAGCTGATGAGGGACTTTTTAGGGTGTCAGGTAATTATAGGACTAGAGGGAATGGAACAAAACCAAAAATGGGTAGATTCAGATGGGATGTTAGGAAGAAGTTCTTCACCATAATGGTGGTGAGACACTGGAACAGGTTGCCCAGAGAGGTGGTGGAAGCCTCATCCCTGGAGGTTTTTAAGGACAGACTGGATGGGGCTATAAGCAACCTGATCTAGTGTGAGGTGTCCCTGATCATGGAGGGAGGGTTAGAAGTAGACAATCCTTGAGGTCCCTTCCAATCCTGACAATTCTATGATTCTGTGATTCTTGAGCCTTCAAACACCTCTCTCATGATCAAGAAGCACTGAAAGAGTAATGTGAAAGGGAAGGTGACAATTCTTGCTATGTCTTTTATCATTGTGGGTCCCATCTACTACTACTACTAATAATATTGTAGGATATTTATTTATAAACTGAGTATTTCAAAAGTTTTATTCACTTCCATCTGCTTAGAAATAATTTTCTACATTTTCTTTATGAATCCATGTCAGCATTTTAACCCTTCTGAGAGCAGGGAAAGAAATTTGCTTATGAAAACAAACTTACTGGAAATTTTGATGCTAGTTGCTTATTTTTCTGACAATCTTTATGTTGGTATATTTTATGTTATTTTAACTTGAAACTTATAGCTTGTGTTGTTTTGTGTCAATAGGAAATGATGGACAAAAGTGTTTTGACACTTGTCAAAACAGAGACTTGTGAGAACGTGGGAAAACTGGGGTTGTACATCATCTTGAGTTGGATTCATTTGGTCAGAAAAGGAAATAACAAAGAAACATAAATAAAAAAAAAAACAACTGGAGTTTGAACCAAAATGTATTTTTAAAAGTTATGTTTCTTGTTGGGTTTTTATATGGTCCTTTCAAAAGCAATTGCAGTTATAGCTTTAAGAAAATTACCTCAATAGTTGAGGATTGATCTATTGATTTATTTTTATCAATAAGAAAACAGAATATTCATCTTCCAACAGTCAAGAGTATTCAGAAAAGCTAAATCAAGACTTATCTCCCCTCTTCCATGCTCTTCTTCTTTCACTTGCCTGAGGTACAGGAAGTTAAATAAAGCAGGCTTTGTTGGACCAGCCCTTTGAATCCTTTGTTGAATGGACAAGAAGGCAGAGGAACTCTTTGCTCAGTGGAGTTAAAGGTGGTCCTCCTACCTTTGCCTGTGTTGCAGGGATGTTTTCCTTATCATCTAGAGCTTTTCAGATTTCATTTTCAGGACTGTATTTCCTCTTTGTCATTGTATGGGGATAAGAAATCTGGAGTGTAGGACTATCTTTGTGCATGTACACAGATTCTCCTGTGCTGCAATTCTGAAATCAAGTCAAGGGACAGAGGGTTAATCTCTACCATGGTGAGAAACTCTTCTGCTAAGTTCTGTTTGCTCCTAATTTGCCATGTTTACCAAGTTTACCATGTTTACCTAGTGTTTATCCAGAGAATCCAATTGCATCCTTTCACAGCACATTATTGGTTACCTGTTTCTGTTGTATGAGTTCAGAAGAATTTTCTATGTAAAAAACCAAACCAAACCAAACTAAACCAAATGACACTAACAAATCAAATTGAGCAGCAAAAAAATCCCAACTATAAAGATCTAGAATGAATTATATGTGTTTTGGAAATTAGACTTTTTCCCACCTCTTCTACAGGCATTCTGTTACACTGACTGAAGCTCAACTTCAAGACATTCACCAAACTGTAATCAAACCTATATATGGGTTACAGTGTTTCTGAAAATCAGTATGAGACAAGATAAAAAAGGACAGAATGATTTGAGTTGGAAGGGACCCTAAAGATATCTTGTTCATACCTCCCCATCATAGCTGGGGACACTTTCCACTAGATTAGGTTGCTCAAAGCCCCATCCAGCTTGTCCTGGAACAGTTCCAGGGATGGGACATCCATAACTTCTCTGGGCAACCTGTTCCAGTCCCTCACCACCCTCGCAGTAAAGTATTTCTTCCTAATATCTAATCTATATCTACTCTCTTTCAGTTTGTAACTGTTAGCCTGCATCTTACCACTGCACTCCCTGATAAAGAGTCCCTTTCCATCTTTATGATGAAGTAGATTATCTTAGCTCTTCACTAACATTCACTGAAATTTGGCATTTGAAGAAAATTCTGTCATCTCAAAAAGAACATTTATGTCTGGTATCTATGAGTGGATGGCAAAGAAGATATATTTTCAGAAGAAAAGTAAATATTGTGGTTAAAATATGTTTAGGTCTTATTAGTGAAGGTTGAAAGAAAGAAAGATGAAGAAAGATGAAACAATAAATCAGTGATGTCTAAGGTGTGAAAATGTAGGAATTCAATCTATTTTTTTTCCAGATCAACTTCAATGCTGTTGAGAGAATAGATGTTAAAGTGATAACGCTATTCATATCCATAAATCTTTTAAGGATTTTCAAAGTTATTTAAGTATAATTAATTAAATTTGTTTTGATAATTTTGAATGCTGAACATGAGGTTTTCAAATTTGAGATCTTGATAGCTTTAAATACATTCTGAATGCTTAACGTGAGGTTTTCAAGTTTGAGACATTTATTCCAGTAGTATTAATAATGTAGATTACCACACTGTACTCTCTTCCCCAAAATATACTTTGTCAAAATAAAATATAGATATTCAAATTTGACAAGTTTTCATTAATTTTAAAAAACCTCTACTCACTTGTTAGGAGCTTTTATGAGACTGTAATTCAGTAGGTATAAATCAGGACAGTTCCACTGGAACGATTCTGATTTATGTCTTGTGAAGTTATGGCCTATAGACTTATCTTTCTGGTTTCACTCTTGAAAAGTACTGAGTCACATCAATTTTGACAGAAATCAGAGCTACTTAAGGAGAAAAAAAAAATATCTTATTAGTAGCTTGTACAAATTCAACTTCTGAGCCCATGGACTGTAATCTATGCTAATGAAAATATTATTTTACACTTGCACAGATGTCCCATCATAGTTAAGAAAGTAAGGATAGTGAGGCTATAAATCTGGATCCTATTCCTGGCTGAGTCATTGATTTAATGCTTTAGTGCCATATAGAAGACAGATCTTATCAGCCTTATCAAAGTCTTGTTTATCTCACAGCAACAGCTCGCTGCTTGTTTCTACAGAGACCAGGATATGTTACTTCATATCACCCAAAGTCTCCCTTGTTTGTGGCACTAAACTGCAGGCTGGAGCTTAGAACATCGCTATAGGTCCTACTTAAAGCCATATATGAATTTAGGCCAAAGCTTTTGTTACTCTGTGCACTTATTTGTCCATCTATGAGACTGACTTCATGTCCATAGAGTACGAATAATTTCCTCTGCCTATATGCTTGCCCCTTCTCTTTCAAAAGAGGAGATTAATCTCAGCTGAGAGCTCTTCATACCTTTCATAAAATAAAAATGCTACAGCATAATTATTTTAAGTGGAACTAATTGCAAAGGTACAGCAATAACATCTCCAGAACACTTTGTTGTTGTTTTCTAGTGTGTTACAAGAGATGTGCGTATTTAGTCATTCTGATTTGCATTCTGTAATTGTGATTCCTAACAAAAATGTTAATTGATCTGTTTTGTAGGGTGGGTTGTTGTTGGTTTTTTTTGCTTAAAAAAATATTTTCAGATATCTAATTAATGAATACTTACCACAAAGTCCTTCTTAAAAAGGATACAGAAGCCCTTTCCAAGGTTATTATTACATGATTTGTCCAAATGAAACAATGAATATGAAGTGCTGGACTCAGTCTGTTCATAATGTTTGCTAATTGCTTTGTAGCACTCTAGGTGAACATGGTTATTTTTACCCTTTGTTTCACATATACTTGACCTGTGTGCCCCCTAGGTCCATGTGCACACCATTACACAACCAGCTGTCTGACTTAACATCAGATGGAACTGACTGATGTTGTCTAGAACAAATAGATGTATTCTAATTATGACTGCAGGGCCTGCATCTTCTATATTCAGGGTGAAATGCATGTATAGAAATGGGGAATTCTGTATTTATCAAGAAAGATTGATAATACATCACAGACATAATATCTGTGCAATACTACAAGCCAAAAATGCTTATTTCTATTTTTGTCTTAGTGAAATGCTTTTCTGACATTTTAATAGATGCATATGTTCCTTAACAAAAAATAAAACCAAAAAACCCAAACAAAACCTTATATATATATTTTTAACTTAATTCAAAGGATCTTGTTAAGATAATATACAGTCTAATTTAATTGGAATTGCAACCATCTCATTATAAAGTTCAAAGCCCGTCAAATAATTGCAATGAATGAGATTGATAATCATATTGAAAATGTCAGCATGAGCATTTGTATTTGTTATTAAAAATGAGGAACACAATTTAAAAGTAATTTTACGTTGCTGGCAAGATCTTTATTTTGAAATGTTGAAAAATATTTATTGTTATAATTATTGAGCTCCTTCAGCTGAGACCAATAACTTCTTTTGTGAACTGTTATAAAAATACATAATCAGAGCTTGCAATTTATTTTTGTGGAATAAAAGTCAGTAAGAGGAAAGCAGGCAAATTTGCTTAGCTTAGAAGAGTCAGAGCACATACCAGAATGTAGCCTAGCAAAAACATTACACTAGATTACACTGAATTTTATAATGCCTTGGTATATTATTTCCAACATGTGAAAACATTTTTTAAATTATTTTATGCAGTTCTCACTATTTCACCCTCACTTATCTACAAATACATCATGTTTTGGGGGTGTTTGGTTGGTTGGTTGGTTGGTTTGGTTTGATTTGGCTTGGTATTGATCAGGAAAGGCTCTTTATTGGCTCATTTCCTAACTCCAATGTGTTTAAGAGTTAAATTTATTGACTTTCACACAAACCTGTGAGTGGAAGGGTCACCTTTTTCTCTGGTGTCAACACTTGCAAATACAGAGTTCTGCATATATATATATATATGTAATTCTGTGTAGCATGTGTGCTTTCCTACAGACATGATATAGTATCCTCTGTACTTCATAGGTCAGCTGTAACCATAGAAGTTCCAGCACCTGCAGCTGCCCATTCTTTCCTTTGCATCTATGTAATATCCTTCAAACGAGATTTCTTCTCTTAGAAATATGTTGTAAGGGCAGTTCTTGTGTCCTGGTTTAGGTCATGAAATGAATGTAAAGACAATGAAATACTGCCCATCATTTAAAGGTGTCTGAAATGCTCCATAAATGTGAATGGATCAAGCCACTTTACAGACTCTGGTCAGACAATCAATCACATTTTTGAGTTGTAAACCAGCTAAATATGTGTTCCCAAGTTTTTACCCAACTGTACATTCCAGAATAGCCAATTTACTTGCTTTTTATGATCTCAAAGAGAGACTGGGCTCATGCAGAGAAAGCAATTCTAATAAATACACACTTCTCAACCTGCACTGCCTTATAAGCCATCAAAACAATTTGAAAATCAATTTGATGCTTGACAGAGAGCCCGTGTATTCCCTTCAGGATATAACCAGCATGCCGAGGCCACTTAGTGAGGAGAAAGTTCTGACTACACCATTTTGCCAAAGCTTGTGTGTCCACAGTATTTCCCCAGAAAGATCACAGAATCAAGTGTGGTAAGAGTCTAACGTAGAGGACAAGGTTCAAAACATTGGTAGCTCTAACATGTACATGTACCCTCAAGTGATGCAGATATTTTCTAACTAGATGATGCCAGTCAATGTCTTTTTTTTTTCCTTTTATTTTCTTTTTTTTTCTTTTTTTTTTCTTTTTTTTTCCTTTTTTTTTTTTCCTTTTTTTTTTTTTTCTTTACATATGGGATAAGACTATCAAGGGATGTAATGAAGCTCTCATGAGTTCCTAGGCATTCCTCATTAAGCAGTAGTTGCTAGCAAACTGGAGAAAAATTTCCTCCAGAGGAAGCTCATGAAAATGATCAGGGGTTTGGAGCACCTCTGCTACGAAGACAGGCTGAGGGACTGGGGTTGTTCAGCCTGGAAAAGAGAAGACTTCAGGGAGACCTAATAGTGACCTTCCAGTACCTGAAGAGGGTTTACAAGAAGGATGGAGAGAGACTGTTTACAAAGGGCTGCAGTGAGAGACAAGGGGCAATGGCTTCAAACTAGAGAAGAATAGATTTGGATTGGATATTAGGAAAAGAGTTTTTACCATGAGAGGAGTGGAATGCTGGGAAAACATTATTATTATTATCATCATCATCATCATCATCATCATCATCATCATCATCATCATCCAAAATAAACTCCGTAAAAGCCCCAAAACAAAACAAAACAAAACCCCTACAAAAAAACAAAAACAAAACCAAACAAAACAAAAATAGATAAAATAGGGTTAAATCTTAGAAAACCCTGCAAATATGTCCATATTGAAATAACCTGAACTGTGGATGACATTGTCAGTCTTGACGACATTAGGTTCTCCTGTAGATTGTGGATAAGAATTGTAATGAACACACTGAAACACAAAATTTAAAGTTAGGGCGCTTGTCCAAGGTCATGTCAGAAGCGTCTTGAGAAGCCAGGAATGAAACTGCTTCACTGTCCTATTCTATAACACTATTTACTTTTTCAATAAGTCATTCTCCTGAAACAAGATGAACTGCTTTGCTCTTAAAAAAATATAAAAACCAAGTAAGGTTCACGTTTGGCACCAGCTAGCAATGAGAGTGTGTAAAGGATCATGTGTCAGGTACTACTCTGAATTCCCTATCAGCATAATGCCGCTTGAACTTCTGCTGATTTACTGATGTATATTTTCTCCTATTCATTTCCCATAGTCTGCCATGTCATGTGGGTGATTTATTTCTTGAGAGATGCAGCTGTTACTACACTTGGGGCTGTCTAGCTGTATTTTTTCTTTGTCTTTAATGCTTTCAAGCTTAGCCACACTTACAAAACTCCTAAGAAAAGATGGCATGCTTTGTCATAAGGCATAAATCTTCACAAAGCCTTCTTTAAAGTCTGAATACATTCTTAGGCAAGAGAACTGTCCCAGTAGTTTATTTATACACCAGGTAACACAGTTAAAACTCTAAGGCTGTGGGAATAGTTATTACTAGTACCGTTGCAATAGTGTCTCAAAGATTGCTGTGCAACCCAGACCTAGAAAAAGTTCTGGAAGGAACAAACTAACAAAGTGTGAGCAGGTAACATACCTGTAGTACTGTTCTGCATATTGTCAAAAAGAAAAAAAAACGTGAAAAAAGGTAAAGCTTTGCTATATGAATGCAGTATAAAGCAAAGTGATCTGACTAATAAGATGTCCTACTAGTTTCAGAGATTAATTTCCTTTTAACAAGTGATAATTTTTATTTTCCCATTCACCAGTTCCTTCCTCTTGCCCTTTCAAAACCTGCAGTCATTCAGTCAGCTCAATTTTAGGCCTGCAGATCAAATTATTGCTTTAGTTAGTCATACTGAACTACCCACTTTCACCTTTCAGTCTTTATGCTAATGCCTTTCAATTATCATGTTGATTTAGGGGAGAAGTAACTCATTTTGCTACTGCAAATCAGTGCAATATCTTTTGTGTAACTTCGCATACAGGCAACTCAGGAATCACTGGCAGATGAACAGAATATTAGAAAACCTTAGTTAATACTATGACATTTTATAATTTCACATAAATTCAGGGTGAGTGAAAAAGGCAAAATACTGGCAAACCTTTCAAGAGGAGACCCATTGAAAAAGGAGCAAATTTGTGTTCACAAGCTAAGCACAGAACTTTAAAAAGGCAGCTTGTACAGCTCAAAAGTTAGCTTTTATGATCAGTATTTGAATACATATCATTAACTGGTTCTTGGCTATTTACTTCTGTAAAAAAAACCAAAACCAAAACCTGAATCTAGGTATTACATCAGGGGAAATATATATGAGGTGAAGCATCCTTGAGATAGAAACTATCATGTCAAATCCTGAGATACCTGTGTGGATGGAATTAATATACAAGTAGGCTCCAGTGCAGCGGGATTTTTCATTTGCTGTTTTATGTGATAAAGAACAAGACTTCCTTGCAGATCTTTACATGAGTAACAGCACATGCTTTGCATAAATAAGGCTGAGGTCAGTAGGTCAACTTCCAATAAGAACTACAAGCATAATCTTGTTACAGGGGAGTAGAAAAGAGTATCAGCCACACTAAAATTTCTTTCTCCTGTAAGGCAATCAGCAGTTCTCCAGGTAATAAACTTGCAGTGGTATTAACTTGCAAAGTCAAAGAAAGACCCCTGAGCAACTACAAAAATGACAGCTACTAATAGCAATAATTTTAATGCTGGAATGCTTACTTCTAGCCCTAAATTCAAGGTAATTGCATTGTCATTTTCTTTGTTCACTCTAGAGCTACTGGTATTCAGTTTGAAATTAAAGCTGAAGTGTATGCAGTTAATGAGGAGATATTATTCAACAAGCAACTGAGCAATTTAGTACATTTTAAATAAAGCACAAATAAAGTCAGGGTTTAGGGGAAGAGCCATGAACATGATCTTTGATTATCAGCTACTGTCAGAAAGATACTACAAGACTGCCAATCATCTGTACAATTATCAATACAGTAATCACCAGCTAAGGGTCAAAACCTGATGTGTTGAAAGTGGAGAATTACAATGGGAATGAATTACACGTTTAAGCACACAAGGGCATCTCGAATTTAATGATGAAATCTTAACATCAGGTATCACCTGTATCTATCATCAAATAAAATCTACAATCTACTGAGACTACATAGCTGTTACAGCATGTAAGGAGGAAAGAGATGATGGGAATAGAATGTTTCTTCTTACCTCCACATTTAATTATTCTCTGCCTTTAAATAATAATACAAGTGACAAAATATTTTAACACTCTTTAAGAAATCTTTTTACTCTGTGCCACACTGGATGGTTAGTTGGACAACAGAAATGATGGGATGAATCAAGGATCCTTTTATCTACCTCCTTTTAGGTAGGCATGCATTTGAGCAAAATTTATTGTTAGTTTTGTAATAACATTAACAATGGCAAGAAATAAACACAACCTGAAATTGAAAATTGGTGCTTCTGCTACACCCAAGAAAGGAATACCAGGTCTACCAAGCTGAATTACTTAGAACTAACCTACCATGAAGGAAAACCAAAACAAAACAAATGGAAGCAATTCTTCACAGAAAGAGTGATTGGCCATTGGAATGGGCTGCCCAGGGAGGTGGTGGAGTCACTGTTTTAAACACTGGAAGTGTTTAAAAGAAGACTGGATGAAACACTTAGTGCCATGGTTTAGTTGATTAGATGGTGTTGGATGATAGGTTGGACCTGATAATTTTGAAGTTCTTTTCCAATCTGGCCGATTCTGTGATTCTGATTCTCAGTGAAAACAAAACAACACCCACAAACAAACAACACCCACAACAACAATGATGAAATAACACAACAAAACCAAAATTCAAGAATGAAAAAATCCTCAGAACAGACAAGACATAACACGGACAAAAGGTCTTTGCATCTGCCTGTGGAGCCTCTTGATGCTATTTGCTTGAGACTACCCTCCCAACATAAGCAGAACCTGTCGGAGTTGCAACTAATGTTTCCAGAGCAGGTTACTGGATAAGAACTTTAGTTGAGGATTTGGGATGAGAACTGAATTTCTTCCTTTTTGCAATGTATCCTCCATTTAAAACAAACAAACCAACCAAAACAAACAAAAAAATAAACCCCAAAAAAGAAAACAAAGTGTGGAAATACATATTAAAAATATTCATCCGGTTTGTTCTAAGGTTAGTTTATTTATTTGGTATCACTGATTCATCTTGGACTAATTATTTTTAATACAGTGACAGAGAACAACATTTGCTGTGAAACAGCTGCTGCTGGAGTCCTTGCTAGCTAGCAAATTCAGCAGAAAATGTGTGTGCCAGGACTGCACTGAGAATTTGTGTATGCCACAGCATGTCCATCTGCTGTATGCAACACATGCCAATCTCTTCAGTATGTGCTGGGAGGACAAGGGTGGAGTGTAGGGAAGCAGAATAATTAAATGCAGGATAGAAATAAGATATATTATGTATCATTACCACACCCATTTCTTTTTGTTGTTATTTTAACGCATCCTTCCACTCTATTTCTTTCTTGTCAAGGGCAACAGCCATATGCCATTTTTTAAGCACAAGTATAACAATTAACTTTTCACTAAGATGAGTTATTCCTATTATGCCTACTAATACCAAGCCTTCTAAAATACTGAAATAAGCAAAATTAGAGCTGCCAATTTCTAATATGCATTCCTGCTTCTATGGTCATGATTTCTGGCATACATTTCAACAACAAAATCTGTGGTCATGATTTCTGGCATACATTTCAACAACAAGAAATCTGATACTTGAAATTCTGATATTACATGGAAAATAGGACAAACTAAATCAACCATGGAAAAATGAGCCAGACTCTGTAATATCCAAATACTGATGAATCATTTTGCATCTACATGGTGCCACGGGGGATAATTATCGCTATATATAGCACCCAAATCTGTGTGCAGATCAATGAAGAGATGGTGGACCTGTCATGCCAACCAATCAACCAAACAGCCAGCAACAACTTATTTAGTGTCCAGACAGATCCTGCACAGGTAACCCTTGTTTCCTTGCTGTGCAGTGGTTCAGTTGGGCTTCATATGACTATTAAGATGTGAATTTTTGATTTGTCCATCTGGGAAGGTCTTCTGTAGGATACATGCACAGTAGGCCTGCTCACAGAATCATAGAATGTTAGTGGTAGGCAAGGACCTCAAAGGATCATCCAGTCCAACCCCGCTGCCAGAGCAGGACTGCCTATGCCAGATCACACAGGAGATGTTCAGATGGGAAATAACACCTCTCAGAAGATGAATGGAAAATTCATAGTGATAAATCTCAGGAAAGAGACGTAAACACTTTGGAACTCTGGTAGAAAAGTAATACAGAGCTCAGGCATACCACTTTGTCACAAGCTTATGTTGTGAAACTATAGTGTCAGAAGAAACATAGGACGTTATTCAGGAGGTAACCAACCAATTTGCAAGTGACAAGCAATCTCCCATCTTTACTGAACGAAGAAAAGACAAAAAGCTTTTGCTTTCTCTGTCTTTTTTATGTTCACTCTACGGTTTCACCTTTGGAGGTTAGAGAAAGTGGTGCCTGTATTTTGGGTATATTGCAGTATGCTTCTGTGTGAGTTTACATTAATTTGTCATTCCTATTTCAGTAGGAGACAACCTTGATGCAGTCTGGTAGCACAGCTGGTTTCAGGGATTTCCATCACTTCCTTATGCAAACCTTTCTGCAAGAAATGAAAGGCAAATCAGTTTGGTCAGTGGTTTTCATTTGAGTGTCTGTGTTTTATGATGACAACAGCCAGCTGAGAGCTGAGCTGTATCTTTTGCAAAAGTATATTGCATCTAAAATTGAGTCCTATATTCAGTGCTCATTTAGTTCTCATATCAGAACAGTTCTGACTGATTTGCTTCAGTGGGAGATTTCAGTCTAGAGGGCCTAAGTTAAAACAAAGTGATATAGTTCTTGAGGATAGATTTTCACTTTGTCTTCCCTTGGACAGACTAAACAATTTTTTTTTTTTGTGTAAGTGTAGACAACTTGGTTTTAGGTTCCTTCATTTATAATAACATCAGCTGCACAGTTTAATAGTACTTGCATGTTTAAACATATAAATATTGTTTAAAACTAATTTTTCTGTATGTCTCTAAGTAAAAATACAACAAAGGCAATATAAGCTATAATGCTTGTTTAGTTTAATTTACTAATCTGAACTCAGAGAAAGATTCCTTAAAGGAGTGATGATCAGCAACACTTTCATTTTATGCCTATTTAAATTGCCATCCTTTACACAGAAAGGTTTCCTGTAGTGTAAATATTCTTTTGCTATCTTTGGAGCAGAAATTAATTCACAGTGTTTGCCCACTCTCTGCAGATAACAAACTCCCACTATATGTAATGTTCATTCTGTTGTGCTAGCATATACACTAAAGGAAGAGAGTCTGATGTTTTGGTAGCTACTCTTGCAATTATCCTCCCTCTTTCATAATTCTTTCTTTTATCAGGGCATACCAGTATAGTGATAAAATGACACAGAAGAACTTTTGTTTTTCTCTTATTGACCTGATTATGGGAAGAAAGGTATAACCTGGCTTGAATTCTGTTGTATTGTTATGGGCTGAATTAGATTCCCCCCAGTAACTTTTTCTTTTTTAATCTGGCCCAGAGAGCAAATTTCATCACACTCAGAATTTGAAAGTAAAAGTGGAATTGTATTTCCAAAACAAACTAAATAAAGCAGTGTAAAAGGCAATGAACATGTAAAGAGTGTATTTACATATGTATACATAGCATAACAACAACACAGGACACCCCCCCTCCCACCCCATACCTTCAATTCAGCTATTTGTCTCCTCCCAAGAGAGCTATACAAACCACACACTCCCTCTTGGCCTACCCTGTACCTTTAGAGAAGCAAACCCAGAGAAGCCCAAGGTCAGAAGGAGTATAGCACAGCTCAAATCCCAGAAGCAGAGTGAACAGCAAAGAGCAAGCAGGCAAAGAAGAAAGGAAAAAAACTCTGCTGCAATGTGTAAGATTTTAAATAAACCAATGGAATCATATTAACCTATCTGTTGTTATAATTCAGTGCCCAATCCCTTATTACTTATCTATTACTCAGATGTCTCTGCACTCGTCCTAATTACAGCTAGTATCTGAGCTAGGGACTCTAGGGAATAACTCAAGCCAATACACATATACAGTCTACAACTTATTTTTCTTGCAGGCTCAAACTTTATTTTTTGATACAATTGTACAGTTTGATTGGTTTGATTTCTTCAAAGCCTTATAAAAAAGCAAGAAGTAAGACCCAGGGAGTTACAGACTGGTCAGCCTTAACTCATTTCCTGGGAAGGTGATGAAACAATTAGTCCTGGAAACCATTTCCAGGTACAGGAAAGAAAAACACTGTACATTTGGACTTTTGGAAGACTGTTGACTCTGTCTCTAGTAAGATTCTCATAGAGAAGCTGACTTAAATATAGGCTGGATGAGCAGAGAGTGAGGTTGATTGAAAACTAAGTGAAGAAGCGTCTGGGCCTAGGGAGTGGGGACCAGTGGCACCGAGACTAAGCAAAGCAGAATAACTAGATGTACATTCTAAGTATCAATACTGGGTCCAGTCAGTCCTTCAATGGTATCAGAGTGCACCTTCAGCAAGTTTATGGATCACACAAAGCTAGGAAGAGTGGCTGATGTGCCAAAACAAAACCTTTTGTTTAAAAGGACCTCCACAGGATGACACCATTCTATGATTCAATGACTCTGTGATTACCTTTATTTTCTATTTTCAATACTGTATGACAGTAGTTCTTGGCATCTCTAACATAAATAAAAGAAAAAAAGGATTCTATTGTGGTAGCTTTCATACTTGAAAGGGAAATCATGCAGCTATAAGAGTCAGATAGAAATGATAAACAAATATTTTCACAGTTATATGTGTATTTTCGAGTTAGCATCGCTCTCACACGCCCACTCATTCTTGTAAGTTTTTTTTTTTCCTTGGGTTTTCCATTTGGTCTTTTACATGTTTCGGATGTACTAAGTTATGTTTTCTCGCTAGAAAAGGTCAGCATCTGAAAATAGGACCCACAGTGATTCGAACACTAAGTACATAATTTCTAAGAACCTTGGCATACATTTATCTTCAACCATTTGACATACATTATGAAACCACTTGACTGTGACCTTTTTCATGTAACTCAGAGGCTAAAATGCACTTGTTTCCCAGTTCTCTTCCCCAACTAGCAAACTCTAATGAGGCCAGAAGATAGCACAAAATGAATCCGTTCACTCAAGGCACTAACAAGGAATGATGACTAGAACAAAGGTAATAATTTCTTGCTACAACCTTTCTCCAGCAATCGCAGATGCTTTTAAGAGGCGCTGAAGAAAGCATTTTCCAAAGCTTAGTGATTGCACTGATGTGCAAGTTCATCTAGGCACAAGAGAAAACAGCCTGCATAGAAGCGCAGAAATTCTGAAATTGTAAGCACTTTCTGACAGGATGACCTTCTCAATATTAGAAACTCTTCCAGTAGATAGAGATTCTAAGTGCAAGCAGTGGAAATCATCAAAAGCTACAAGGAATTTTACCCTACTGAGGCAATGTGGCAGTCTGACCTTCTGACTCATCGATCTCAACAAGCATAGACACTTAGACCAGTGATGAAAATCATCAATAGCCAGTGTAAGCTGTAGTAGGCCAAAACAACGTGACAATTTGACCTCTGGGTTTCAGAATCCCCAGAAGGGCAGCCCAGGAGTCTTTGCTGTTACAAGCAAAAGGAATGCTCACATTTGGTCAGCATTCAGGAAAGATAGATGGGAAACAGGGACAAAGAATTGCCACAGTTGAGCACTAAGAGAGATAAGCTCTTCTTAACTTCCTGCTTGCTTGAACCAGAGATCATTAAATCATTCTTATTTTTCTATTGTAGAATTTAGCTCTGTCATCATAGAAGAGTTTAGCATCCTGCATGATGCAATTTCACAATATTTTGAAACAAGTCACAGAATTAACTTCACATCACTTATTAAGTTCTGAATATAAAATGTATATATATATGTAAACTTCAAATCTCCACAATGCAATACATACAATGTGTCAAGTTCCACTTTACATGTGACTTAGAATTCTTGTTGGAAAAGCAATTCCACTACAATCGTACTGTTTATTTCCATTAAATATCAAAATTAATAAAAATCCTGCTATTCTGCTTATGAGCAGGTTTAAATCCTGTTTCCTTCCATGTTTATGGCATTGGAACAGGCTGCCCAGGTAGGTGGTGTAGTCTCCATCCTTGGAAATGTTCAAGAAATGTGTAGCCATGATACTTCAGGACATGGTGGTGTCAGGTCAACAGCTGGACTCGGTGAAGCAATTCACGTGCAACACAGAAGCATCACTAGATTAATGATACTCAGTCTTTCTTAAAAAAGTTTACAAAGTCCTGGGCAGGTGTGGAATCTCTATAAAGAGAGATCCATTTTAATTTTATAGACAAGGAGTAATTTCATTTTATCAGCTCACCTGTGGTACAAAAAAATATAGAAGACTGTTTACTGCCTCAGAAATGCAAACAAGTGTTATTTACTCTTTACTATCACAGAACATTAGAGGTTGGAAGAGACCTCCAGAGATCATCAGATCCAACCCTGCTGCCAAGGTAGGATCACCTAAGGTAGTCTACACAGGAAAGCATACAGATAGGTTTTGAATGTGTTCAGAGGATACTCACAACCTCCCTGAGCAACCTGTTCCAGTGCTCCAGAACCCTCGCTGTAGAGAAGTTTCTCCTCATGTGAAATCTTCTATTTTAAAGCTTGTACCTGTTGTTCCTTCTCTTATTATTGTGCACCACCAAAAAAAGATTTGCCACCTCCACTTGATGTCCACCCCTCAGATATTTACAGACATTGATGAGATCCCCTCTCAGTCTTCTCTTCTCAAGACTAAACAGCCCCATGTCTCTCAGTCTCTCTTCATAAGGGAGGTGCTCACGACCCCTAATCATTCCTGTGCCTCTCCATTGGATTCTTTCCATCAGATCCCTGTCTCTGTTGAACTGGGGAGCCGAAAACTGGACACAGTATTCCAGGTGTGGTCTCAGCAGGGCAGAGTAGAAGGGGAGAAGAACCTCCCTAGACCTGCTGGAGACACTTTCCTTGATGCACCCCAGGATACCATTTGCCCTCTTAGCCACAAGGGCACATTGCTGTCCTATGGAGAGCTTGCTGTCTACCAGGACTCTAAGGTCTGACTCCATGGAGCTGCTTTCCAGCAAGGCAGCCCCTAACTTGTACTGGTGCCTGTTGCTGCTCCTCCCCTGCTGTTGTTCCTCCCCTTTACTAAATCCTTATTAAAATGAGCACTTTGTAACAAATGTGCTGTAGTTTTAAATATTGTCTATTTTGTTGTATTTTGAGTCATAAGTTAATATTTACTTGAGCCAAAAATCCATGACAAAACAAAACAAACAACAACAATAAAAAAATCAAGAAGTGCTTAGGAATGAAATAACGCATCATTAATTTAATTGGTATGATCCTCCAGAAAAGAAGTTGTAGTGAGGCCCATATTGGTCTCTTCTCCCAAATAATTAGCAATAGAATAAACTTTTATTAGAATAAACCTTTATTAGAATAAACCAAACCAGGTTGGAAGAGACCTTGAAGATCATCGTGTCCAACCCATCAACCAATCCAACCCACCCAAACAGCTAACCCATGGCACCAAGCACCCCATCAAGTCTCCTTCTGAACACCTTCAATGATGGCGACTCCACCACCTCCTCGGGCAACCCATTCCAATGGGCAATCACTCTCTCTGTATAGAACTTCTTCCTAACATCCAACCTGAACCTCCCCTGGCGCAGCCTGAGACTGTGTCCTCTTGTTCTGGTACTGGCTGCCTGGGAGAAGAGACCATCATCCGCCTGTCTACAACCTCCCTTCAGGTAGTTGTAGAGAGTGATAAGGTCACCCCTGAGTCTCCTCTTCTCCAGGCTGAGCAACCCCAGCTCCCTCAGCCTCTCCTCATAGGGCTTGTGTTCCAAACCCCTCACCAACTTTGTTGCCCTTCTCTGGACTCGTTCCAGCAGGTCAACATCCTTCCTAAACTGAGGGGCCCAGAACTGGACACAGGACTCGAGGTGTGGCCTAACCAGTGCAGTGTACAGGGGCAGAATGACCTCCCTGCTCCTGCTAGCCACACTGTTCTTGATGCAGGCCAGGATACCATTGGCCCTCTTGGCTGCCTGGGCACACTGCAGGCTCATGTTCAGCCTACCATCAACCATTACCCCCAGGTCCCTCTCTGCCTGGCTGCTCTCCAGCCACTCTGACCCCAGCCTGTAGCTCTGCATGGGGTTGTTGTGGCCAATGTGCAGAACCCGGCACTTGGATGTGTTCAATCTCATGCCGTTGGATTCTGCCCATCTGTCCAGCCTGTCGAGGTCCCTCTGCAGAGCCTCTCTACCCTCCAGCAGATCAACTCTTGCCTAGAACAAGAGGAAATGGGCTTAGTTGTAGCAGGGAAGGTTTAGACTGGATATCAAGAAAAAAAATCTTTACTGAAAGAGTAATGAGGCCTTGGAACAGGTTGCCCAGGAAGTTGGTGGAGTCACCAGCCCTGGAGGCGTTCAAGAAGCGTACAGATGAGGTACTTCTGGATATGGTTTAGTGGTTGTGGTAGCTGGGTTATGGTTGGACTAAGAAATGTTCAAGGTCTTTTTCAACTTCAATGATTCTATGATTCTATGAAATTAAAAATAAAAAAGAAAATGTGATACTTAAAGGAGTGAATAGTTTAAAAAGTAGGCCAATGCTGTATGATTTTATTTTAAGGGTCAGATTTATTGCCATAAGAATGAGAGGTATTTGAGACAATCTAGTCCCAAATGAATAGATCTTCAATCCAGAGAATACTGCAAGATATAAAAGCTTCTGCACTGATTTACTCAATTATCTTTTTTTTTTTTCAGTTTTTGTTTTTTTTTTTTCAATGAATTAAAATTATAACTGAGGAATTTCACAGTAATGTGGAAATCAATGGGATATTCAAGAGGAGCTTGCAGAATTTGTTTCCTTGACCTCAGTTTTGCCTTTGGTAATTTGTTTGAATAGGCTTCCTGTGTAATAGCAGCAGGCAATTGGAAAGCACTAAAAGAATTGTCACAATTTATGATATATATGAATTAAATAGACAATGCTTAATTTTGTAGATCTTCTTTCAAAAGGGTTTTCTGTTTGACTGCAACTCTGCTTTTCACTAAGTGAAATTACTGTAAAAGACAGTGACAAGACAAGCCTAATTCAATTTTTCCTCTTCCTTTCCCCCCTGTGTTTTTTCCCTGTTTAATTTTAAACGCATTGGCTATTCCCCTTTAAGCTCAGTGAAGGCAGACTAACAACTACTAGCAGAATTCCATAAACAATAAATTATCTTTAGATTAAGCTTCTTTCCATTATTTTTTTAAGGCTGTGATAAGAACTGCATGGAGCTCAGAGTGCTAAAATTAAATAAAAGCTATCTTTCATGCTCAGTACACACACACACACACACACACACACAAAGAAATAAAATACACTTTTCAAATGGATTCAGGAGAATATTGCTTGAAAATCAGATGCTTCCTTTAAAGGCCAGAACCTCATAACATCTAGTTTAAAAGAGATGGCCAAGCACCCTGTCAAGCTGGGCCTTGAAAGTGTCTAATGTGGGGGAATCCATCACATCCCTTGGGAGTTTATTCCAGTGTTTAATAGTTTGAATATGCCCATCAGAATCTGAACACTTCCTTTCTTTCTCTTATATTCTTCTGCTTATTTCAGCTTAACTTTCCTGAGATGTATGTCTACCATTTTTTACTGTCATGATGAATTTTATGGTTTGTTTTGGTTTTATTTTTATTTTATTTTACAACTGATAATTGGCCTTTCCTGATTCCTACTTGGCAAGTAAAACAACACACACACATCCACCTCCACATATGTGAGCACAAACAATAATTTGTTATCTACCTGCAGCTTCTAAAAAAAACCAAAACCCAAAAAAGTCAGATAATTGAATAGCCATGAAAAGTCCACCTTTCTCCAAGTCTTACTGTGGTTTTGACATAAAAACAGGTGAAGACATTATTTTCACACAACTCTGTAGACCTAGTGTGGATTTCTATAGTGGATTGACCTTTGCTGGATGACAGATGCCCACCCAGATGCTTTCTCACACTCTTTCCTCAGCAGAACAGTGGGAGAAAATAAGATTTAAAAGCCTGTAGGCCGAAGAAGAGACAGGGAGATCAGTTATCACGACAGGCAAAAAACAGCCTCTACTTGGAAATATTTAACTTAATTTTTCACCAATTAAAACAAATCAGGATAGTGAGAAACAGGAGAAAAATTACAACATCTTTTCTCCACCTCTCCCTTTTTCCAAGGCCAAACTTCCTTCATTCCTAACTCCCACATCTCCTCCCTGGAGTTGTGCGGGGGTGAGGAAGAGTGGCTTGTGGTCAGTCCAAAACAGTCTCTCTGCTGTTTTTCTTTGTTTCTTTGTTCTCACACTGTTCCCTTGCTGCAGGATGCATCCTCCCTATGGACTGTAGTCCCTCAGGATAACTCTGCTTCACCACAGGTCTTCCACTATCCACAATTCCTGTTAAGAGAACCTGCCTTAGAGTAGGCTCTCCATGGACACAGGGAAATACCAGTCCCCTCCACTAAGAGAATTTTGCCACTTACACCACATCCAAGCTTGTTCTACAAACGCAACTCAAAAACTGTGACATGCAAGAACTTGCAGAGATGATGTCTATTCAGTGTAAGTACCTTTAATTGTTCTCTAGTTCTGTCTGAAAAAGACATTTTATATATTTTTCCCTTACATTTATCACATTTCTACTGATGGTAGAAATGTATTTTCAAAAGTAGTAACAATTTTTAATTTGCTGAAATGAATATCCCCCAAAATTCCTGGAAGTTTATTTACCACATGCAATAAATGCTCACTTAGACTGATAGTTGTATCACAGTATCACAGCATTACCAAGGTTGGAAGAGACCTCAAGGATCATCAAGTCCAACCTGTCACCACAGACCTCATGATAAGTGACATACCAAAGGACTTGTTCACTGCTGCCACAAGAAGCAAAGGACTGAAAAATGGCAAATAATCACTGAAACAAAGAAATTAATAACTGTGAGTTGAACTTTTCATTTAATCACATACTAATGTAACAACAGCAGTAATCCCTCTGGATTTTTAAATTACATGCATCATTGCAGATCATAATGCTTCTGGAGAAGGGCAAATTTATAAAAAGTGACCATGGCCGTGAGAACTTGAATTAACCAAATAAAAACAAACAAACAAACAAAAAAAAACAAACCTCCAGAAGTTGAATACAAAATATTCTTTCAGTATTCAAAGACATTAGACACAAAAAAAGGTCCTGGGACCTGTCTTGTTCAACATCTTTGTGGGTGACATGGACAGTGGCATTGAGTGCACCCTCAGCAAGTTTGCTGATGACACCAGCAGACACGCTGGAGGGAAGGGAGGCCATCCAGAGGGACCTTGACAGGCTGGAGAGGTGGGCACAAGCCAACCTCATGAAGTTCAATAAGAGCAAGTGCAGGGTCCTGCATCTGGGTCGAGGCAATCCCAGGCACAAATCCAGGCTGGGCAGTGACTGGTTGGAAAGTAGCCCTGAAGAGAGAAACTTGGGGGTGCTGGTGGACAAAAAGCTCAACACGAGCTCTCAGTGTGCACTTGCAGCCCGCAAAGCCAATCAGATCCTGGGCTGCATCAGGAGAAGTGTGGCTAACAGGTCGAGGGAGGTGATCCTCCCCCTCTACTCAGCCCGGGTGAGACCCTACCTGGAGTACTGTGTCCAGTTCTGGAGCCCCTATTACAAGAGGGATGTGGAGGTGCTGGAACATGTCCAGAGAAGGGCCACGAGGATGATCAGAGGGCTGGAGCACCTCTCCTATGAGGACAGACTGAAGGAGTTGGGGCTGTTCAGTCTGGAGAAGAGAAGGCTCCGAGGTGACCTCATTGTGGCCTTCCAGTATTTGAAGGGGGCCTACAGGAAGGCTGGGGAAGGACTTTTCAGGATCTCAGGTAGTGATAGGACTAGGGGGAATGGAATGAAGCTGGAGGTGGGGAGATTCAGGCTAGATGTCAGGAGGTTCTTCACCATGAGAGTGGTGAAACCCTGGAATGGGTTGTCCAGGGATGTGGTCGAGGCCCTGTCCCTGGAGGTGTTTATGCCCAGGCTGGATGAGGCTGTGGCCATCCTGATCTAGTGTGTCGTGTCCCTGCCCATGGCAGGGGGGTTGGAACTGGATGATCCTTGTGGTCCCTTCCAACCCTGACTGATACTATGACACTATGATACTATGAATTTTATTCAATATCATTCTTAGCATTCATTAATAGAATAGACTAGACTAGACTAGGATAGACTAGACTAGACTAGACTAGACTAGACTAGAATAGAATAGAATAGAATAGAAGAATAGAATAGAATAGAATAGAATAGAATAGAATAGAATAGAATAGAATAGAATAGAATAGAATAGAATAATAGAATAGAATAGACTGGGTTGGAGAAGACCTTCAAGATCAACAAGTCCAACCTATCATCCAACACCATCTAATCAACTAAACCATGGCACTAAGTGCCCCATCCAGTCTCTTCCTAAACACTTCCAGTGATGGTGACTCGACCACCTCCCTGGGCAGCCCATTCCAAAGGCAAATCATTCTTTCTGTAAATAACTTCTTCCTGACATCCAGCCTAAACCTCCCTTGGCACAGCTTGAGACTGTGTCCTCTTGTTCTGTTGATGGTTGCCCAGGAGAAGAGACCAACCCCCACCTGGCTACAACCTCCCTTCAAGTAGTTGTAGACAGCAATAAGGTCTGCCCTGAGCCTCCTCTTCTCCAGGCTAAGCAACCCCAGCTCTCTCAGCCTCTCCTCATAGAGTTTGTGCTCCAGACTGCTCACCTGCTCACCACCTTTGTTGGCCTTCTCTGGACACGTTCCAGCAGCTCAACATCTTTCCTAAACTGAGGGGCACAGGACTCAAAGTGTGGCCTAACCAGTGCTGAGTACTGGGGCATAATGACTTCCCTGCTTCTGCTGGCCACACTGTTCCTGATACAGACCAAGATGCCATTGGCCTTCTTGGCCACCTGGGCACACTGCTGGCTCATGTTCAGCCTACTATCAACCAGCACCCCCAGGCTCCTTTCTGCCTGGCTGCTCTCCAACCACTTCTCATAGGATGAGAAGGAAGGGAATGAAGCTTGAGGGGGGGGAGGGGGGTGTGTGGAAATTTAGGCTGGATATTAGGAAGAAATTCTTTGGAGTAAGGGTGGTGAGACTCTAGAACATGTGGATACTCCCTCCCTGTTGCAGGCCAGGTTGGATGAGGCCTTGAGCAACTTGGTCTAGTGGAACGTGTCCCTACCAGTGTCAAGAGGGTTAGAAATAGATGATCTTTAAGGTCCTTTCCAACCCAAATAATTCTATAAATTTATGAATCTATGAAAATTATTTACCCTCAAAAATGTTTCCTTACTTCTTCCAATCCTAGAAAATCTTGCTATTGTTATAATATCCAAAATTACCATTTGTATATAAGTATTTAAAAAACCCAAACCACATAAACAAAAAAACCCCTCATGATCTCTAAGACAGTATAAAGCTGCTTCTTTTCTCTGATTACTGATCTCTTATACCTGTCATCAATAAAAAAAACATTATTGAAGAGAAAACATCCAACCCTCAGCGCTGATTTTACACTGTAAATCCTCTATGAGCATTTATGACAATGGCAATATTGCTAAGTCAATTAATCATGATTAATTTTATTACAAAGATTAACAAATGTATTAAAAATGATTAAATAATGACTTTACAATGTTAACTATCAAGCTTTAAATATAACCAGGCATACTTTCAGGAAGTAAATCTATAACAGATTTCTCAGTGTAAAATCCTAACTCTTCTATAAACATTCTTAGCTTTCATAATAAAGATGCATTTTTGTAGGTTGTGAATAAATTAAAGCTGTTAAGAATTAAGCATGTGTACCTGAGGAGCTCTTAAATGCATTTAATTCCATGGCAACACTGGACATACACTAAAAAAAAGTAATAAAATAGTAAATCCTCCTTTCTTTGCCCCCTGTGCATCACTTCTGCTGCATTTATATAACGGAGACTAAGACGGATTGACAGCTTTCACATGGGAACAATTTACACATAGAACTTACATTCCCCCTCCTCCCATCCTATCCCATAAATCCCACTCTGATGGCATAAATGCTCTTTTAGCCTTCCCTAGCTGTATTTTCACTGTTTTTTTGGACCATATTAATTATATTTTACTTCTTTCCTAGAGCTAACACATTTGAAAATCTTTTTCAAGAAGCAAATTCAAAGCTATAAAGAAAATACTGTTTCTGCTCACTCAAATTTTAAGAGCTTTTTACCTAACATTCTCAAAGTCAGAAAGGTGTTGGGAACTCTGTTTGGAAATGTCATTGAAGACAATAGTGTGAACAAATTTATTTCTTCATGAAGTGAGTCACAGAGGTCATTGCAAATCATGTATTATTTTTCTTTGCTTCGAGTCTGCATTTAATGTTATGACTTTTTGTAGGTCTCACTATCAGAGGAAGGATGAACATAGTGAACCTATCACATTTAAGGGAATCTTGACTATTTACATTTATGTAGGAACCTAGCCAGTAAAACTCATTTCTGATGTTTTCATCCAATTTCTTTAGTAATCGGTAGTTTTGTGATACGGTTGATGGAAGTTCTGCTGTTTCATTTGCTTTAGAAATTAAGATGTTTGCCGGTATGACCCCGGTTTTCTGCAAGGCAATATGAGTTCACATGAGGCATCGTTCCCTGTTTTACTTGCTGATGCCCAAGAAAGGAACACATCTTGAAAGCTAACTCACATTGCCCCATGATATTGAAGAGCTTCTAATAAACAAGGTGCCCTTCAAACGTTGAAGGCTTACTCATTAAAATCTAAAATCACTTCTCTCTCTTCCTCTCAATCTCGACCTAACCTGAATCATAATGCTTTTATTGCAGTAGTCAATACTCCTCTAATGAAGGGAAAAAAAAAAAGAAAAAGAAAAAGTGGTGTGAGACATTTGTAGTCTGCCAACATAAGTATAACAGTTCTTCTGTGTTTATGTGACACAGTATTAAGGGGGATGAATATAAATGTAAACCACTTTTTTTCTGCAAGGAGGAAATAATTAGCTGATCCTGTGTCACCTTTGTTATTTGGAAACTCTTTCATACTATTAAGTAAAAAAAACAAACCAAAACAAAACCAAAGATCAAAACCTAAACAAGCCCACCAGGGGTTTTTGCCATTTCGTGATTGTTAGCTGGCAGCTTCTGCTGGAAAGAATGAGTGAATACTGTCTACCTTTATTCTATTTTTCTAGTAAATCCAGACACCTGTGCAATTATCTGAAGACTTTAACACCTGGAGGCACCATTAAACTTGTGAGTGTATGTATTCCAGTGTGAAACTTCACTTGAAACTTCAAGTTCTGCTCCTGTCTTTGGCACTGGGCAGCTCAAAATTTCTTTCATCTCCTAAACTCTTGGTGAACTCTA